>NC_079190.1:291262511-291562511 GCF_029499605.1 Hyla sarda
AGATATAACAGCGTTGATTCAAAAATAGTTTTTAATTCAGATTATAAAATATAAAATGTAATATATAAATAAATAAAACAATAACAAAATATCACATTACACTGGCATTTATCTAATGAAAATCTCACTGGGCCCTAGTGAGATATCAAAAATGTAAAAAATATATGAATAAATTAATATTCAAATAAGTCCATAAATCTGCAGATAAAAAATTAAATAAAAATACAAATAAAATAATTCCGTGAAAGGTGTTTGGATTTGTGGCAAAATAATTGTAACATAAAGTCAATAAAAAATTAATAAAAAAGTTGATGAATGGATGATACAGAGTATCTTTCACCACTGCTTCTGGCTTGATCTGTTGTAATAGATGAGTCGCAGCCTTGTGTTCCTCATGTGCCCCAATGAGTAGAAGGGGGCACAGGTTGATATGTCTCCCTTAGCAGCCCCGTTGGCAGGGGGGCGCAAATAGATGTTGCGTACCGTGAGCTCCGATAGCGGGGGAGCATGCAGCAGTTTCAGCGCTGGGGACCTCGTTCGCTGACCGGCTTAGCACAGACGGCACTAGTCTGGCACTCCGGCAGGAGTGTCAGTCGGCTCGGGTGCGACAACGGGTCTGATGGTGGTGGTACGCCGGGAGCGATGGAAGGTCCGGGATTGGCGTCCCACGTGGAAGCAGGAGATGAGGCTATGCGATGCAGTAGATCGTAAGGTTACAGCCAGGCAGGGCGGAGTAGGATAGATTTAACTCCTCTGTTGCCAAGATATTTGCAGATGGACACTGATGGTAACTGTGTGAATAGTGCCAGATTTCTAAACGCGTTTCGGGGTACTGGGAAACAAAGACCTCCGACCCCTTCCTCAGTAGAAATGTGTTATTGTTTTATTTTTTTATATATTACATTTTATATTTTATAATCTGAATTAAATTTTTTTTTTGAATAAACACTGTTATATCTATCTTTGCCCACACCATTATGCACCATTGGTGAGGTCCTAGAGGCATAAGCTATAGGTTTTCATTATTTTATATTATTGTTGCCGGTGGGGTCCGGCTTTAGCTTTAACTGCCTCAGTCCTTCTGTTGTGAGCTGCACCTTATTTTTAAATAATCCTAAAACCGACTAATGTAACACAGACTGAAATACAAGGAGCATGCTATATAACCATGGCTAAAAAGCCAGATAAAATGACAAGATAAATACAAGGTAAATGCTCAAGCAGACATAGTCAGAATATAGCACAAACAGACATAGTGGCATTAAACTAACAGACATTATAGTATTGCACTGAATAACCAGCACCAGAATGCAGAGGAACTCTGGTCAAATTACCACACCCAAGTTTTCATTCGTTCAGAGCATTAACTATTTCCTATCCAGGTAAAATAGCAAACTGCTCTGAACAAACTAGTGTGTGAATACACACCTAAACAGAGAAATACAAAAACAAATAAACGGACATTACAGCTTTCATGGGAACTTGAAACGTAAACATAGTTGACCACTTTTGAGAAGGGACATCATGGAGATACCAAGGAATGCAAGAACTAGTGGTGTGCCATGCAACATTTTTCCCTATGTCCTGTCAATTTATACTGTGGTGGCCACGGGTGAGGTCCGCAGCCACCGCTACGCTGGGGTTAGCTACTTGGTTCTTGGGGGTATTAACCCATAATGTCATGTGATGCCACTGTAGTCTTGGTATCTCCCGGGGTACTACAGGTCCGGGGAACTCCGTCTCCCCACAGGCTAGCAAGGAAAGAATTGACTCCACACTAGGTTGCAGTTTAACGGAGGCTTTATTAATTTGAAGATAGGTGGTACAATCTTCACAGCGCTCAACCAAAGTCTCCCAAAGGGTTAACAGACAGTCTCTAGAGGACCACACAGTTTGCAGTACCTGGACTTGATATTGCATATATGCTTGGCTCTTACGGCCGGACTAGGAGTTTTAGCTCTGCGCTATATTAGGCTTGAGATTAAAGTCACTTACTGAAGTGTCGGTAGATTTGTGGCTTTTCGCCGGAGGATAATTAATTGTCCTTTAAGAATCCTCTAATCAAGGCTGAAGTAAAGGCTTGGTATTTCTCCACTCTGTACTCTGACTGAAATGAATTGATGATTCTTCACTCTGAACTCAACTTCTCTCCTGAACTCCTGCACTCCACTTCTGAACACACGACCTCCAGAACACCACTACAGAACTCTCCAGAACTGCTGACCCCTGAACTCTCCAGAACTGCTGACCCCTGAACTGAACTACACAGGAAATGCCACCCCCTTATGAGGGAAGGCTAAACTAAAGCCCATTGGCCAGGCAGCTGTGGATAATAGAGTTGCCTGTCTCTCCTTTGGGATTAACAATAAAGTTACATACAAGTAATAACATAATAGCTTACAGAAAAGTTTAGTCTAGCCCTCAGTCTCACATACCCTGACTAGGCATGAAGTTGCTAGGTAACATACTTAAAGCTACAGATACCTAATAACTGATTATTAAGTTATAACAGTGCAAATACACATTAGAAATGGTTGAGTCCCTGCAGGGGAGCCCCCAGGACACTGGAGGTCTCAATCTGACAGGGCCTACAATACCTTGACACAATGTACCTGTACTGGGACACCACAATACCGGCTTAAATTGCTAAAACATCTGAGAAGGGCCAGATTAAGGGAGTCTAGGGTATGGTGCCATTAATCTATCAGGTGCCCTTTCGCCAACTCTAGACCTACCTATGCCTTTTGAGCTATGTGTTATACTCTTTACATGAGAGACATTAATAGAGTCTTATAAGATCAAGGGTTACCTATCATTAGGTAAATAAGTCACTCCGGTAGGCAGTGTCTGCTGTTTGGTAGACAGGTACCCCCACTGCAGCTGTAGTTGATTGCCTCCAGCAGTTAGTTTCCCGTATTAATAAGGTGCCCCCTAAAAGTAAAGAGCCTACAGGGGATACTTACCTAATGGGGAAGACTAGTCACTGGGGGGGGGCTACTAAATTGGGAAAACTACTGGAGCCTACCCTAATAGCTAATCTTCCACATTAGGTTTATTGCCCCGTAGGTAGTTTCCCCAATAAGGTAGGTGTCTTCAGTAGCTAGTTTACTTCATTAGGTAGTTCCCCAGTAGGTAGGTACCCCCAGTATGTAGTTTCCTCCCAGCATTTATGCAGCAAGTCTGCAGCTGGTTTAAAAATTTGCACCAAAATCCTTGTAACAATTTCATGTTAGTGTCTCAAAACGGCAATCTACACTCACAGGCTGGACTGAAACTGCTTTTACACTCCACAAGGGTTTATAGAAATTGCTTGTAGAGAATCCCCAGGTCATGGTCACCTGAATAGTCATGGCACAGGAGCGTTGCTTGGGTGGGATAAGGGAAATGCCTTAATGTATTGCCATAGGTGACATTCTCCAGACACCTGCCAAAGATTAATTCACCCATCAGACTGCAAAATATAGTGAAACATGATTCATCACTCTGAAGGGCAGAAAATAACTGTTTGGGAATGTATCGTATTTACACGCCTTTTTGGCTTCATTAGTCAAAAATTTTTGCTAAACCTGAGATTTACCTAAGTTTTAGACTTGAGTTAGTTTACCAAAACTCTTTAGAAAAAAAGTCCAATTTGCTTTCACTTTTCCAGTAGTAGCTGATTCATTAATTGCGACATTTAAAAATGTAACTAGGCTGATGCATATTTAGGTATAACTCTAAGGTAATGTTCATACACGTTTTTTCAGCCATTGTTTGTAGATATCGAAAAATTGGTCACCCTGCTTGTTAAAAGAAATTTTAACACAGATTGTTTATTTTTATAATTTTTTTACCAAAATATGCTAATTTTATTATTTTGTCTTTTTTTTAAACACATATTGGCCAAAAATAAAGGAATTGCAGATTATTTTAATCATCGTTTCCCTCACATGCACAGTACGGGCCAGTTTTTATTGACAACAATGGAACACATCATTATAAGAAAAATTGATGTTGTTTTTACTGTTTTAACCCTTAAAGCCTTTTATTGGCATTTTGCATATACAAAAATTTTTAGTGTGTGGGAACATGGCTTAATACAGACTTTCAAAGTTTAACTCTAACATGGTTGCAGCTGTTATAATTGGACAACTTTTAAATCTAAACTCTAATATGGCAAAAAAAATTGATAAATATTCTGATAAAAATATAAAGTGTGCCTGTTGTTTGCAAAAATGTTTAGTTAACCCCTTAACCCCTTAAGGACCCAGCCAATTTTCACTGTAGGACCCGACCATTTTTTGAACATCTGATCACTTTCACTTTAAGCATTAATAACTCTGGGATGCTTTTACCTTTCATTCTGATTCCGAGAGTGTTTTTTCGTGACATATTCTACTTTATGTTAGTAGTAAAATTTTGTCGATACTTGCATCGTTTCTTGGTGAAAAATGTTATGAAAAAATTGAAAATGTTGCATTTTTTTTTACTTTGAAGCTCTCTGCTTTTAAGGAAAATTAATATTCCAAATAAATTATTTATTGATTCACATATACAACATGTCTACTTTATGACTGCATCCTAACGTTGACATGTTTTTACTTTTGGAAGAGATCAGAGGGCTTCAAAGTTCAGCAGCAACTTTTCAATTTTTCACAACATTTTCAAAATCAAAATTTTTCTGGGACCAGTTCTGTTTTGAAGTGGATTTGAAGGGTCTTCATATTAGAAATGCCCCACAATTGACCCCATTATAAAAACTTCACCCCTTTAAAGTATTCAAAATGACATTCAAAAGGTTTGTTAACCCTTTAGGTGTTTCACAGGAATAGCAGCAAATTGAAGGAGAAAATTACAAATCTTCATTTTTTACACTGGCATGTTCTTGTAGACCCAGTTTTTTAATTTTTACAAGGGGTAAAAGGAGAGAAATCTTCCTAAAATGTGTAACTGAAGTTCTCTCGAGTAAGGAAATACCTCATATGTGTATGTCAAGTGTTCGGCGGGCGCAGTGGAGGGCTCAGAAGGGATTTTGGAGAGTGAGTTTTTCTGAAATGGTTTTTGTGGGGCATGTCACATTTAGGAAGCCCCTATGGTGCCAGAACAGCAAAAAAAAATACACATGGCATACTATTTTGGAAACTACACCCCTCAAGGCACGTGACAAGGGATCCAGTGAACCTTAACACCCCACAGGTGTTTCACGACTTTTTGTTAAAGTTGGATGTGTAAATGATTTATTTATTTTTTTCCACTAAAATGCTAGTTTCCCCCCAAATTTTTAATTTTTACAAGGGATAATAGGACAAAATGCCCCCCAAAATGTTTAACCCCATCTCTTCTGAGTAAGGAAATACCCCAAGTGTGGACGTCAAGTGCTCTGCTGGCGCACTACAATGCTCAGAAGAGAAGGAGTCACATTTGGCTTTTGAAAAGCAAATTTTGCTGAAAGGGTTTTTGGAGGGCATGTCGCATTTAGGAAGCCCCTATGGTGCCAGAACAGCAAAAAAAAACCACATGGCATACTATTTTGGAAACTAGACCCCTTGAGGAACACAACAAGGGGTACAGTGAGCCTTAACACCTCACAGGTGATTGGCAACTTTTTGCTAAAGTCGGATGTGTAAATGAAAAAAAAAAAATTTCACAAAAATGCTGTTTTTCCCCCAAATTTTACATTTTTACAAGGGGTAATAGGAGAAAATGACCCCCAAAATTTGTAACCCCATTTCTTCTGAGTATGGAAATACCCAATGTGTGGATGTCAAGTGCTCTGCTGGCGCACTATAATGCTCAGAAGAGAAGGAGCGCCATTGAGCTGTTGAAGACAGAATTTGGTTGGAATAGAAGTCGTGGGCCATGTGTGTTTACAAAGCCCCCAGTGGAGGCAGAACAGTGGACCCCCCCCACCTGACCCCATTTTGGAAACTACACCCCTCACAGAATTTAATAAGGGGTGCAGTTAGTATTTACACCCCACTGGCGTTTGACAGATCTTTGGAACAGTGGGCTGTGCAAATGATAAATTACATTTTTCATTTTCACGGACCACTGTTCCAAAAATCTGTCAGACACCTGTGGGGGGTAAATGCTCACTGTACCCCTTATTACATTACAGGAGAGGTGTAGTTTCCAAAATGGGGTCATATGTGGGAGGGTGTCCATTGTTCTGGCTCTATGGGGGCTTTGTAAACACACGTAGCCTTCAATTCCGGACACATTTTCTCTTCAAAATCACAATTATGCTCCTTCTCTTCAGAGCATTGTAGTGCGCCAGCAGATCACTTTACATCCACATATGGGGTATGCTCTTACTCTATTTTGGGGGGCTTTTTTCCTATTTTTCCTTGTGAAAATGAAAAATGTTGGGTAACACCAGCATTTTAGTGAAAAAAATAATTTTTTTCATTTTCCCATACAACTTTAATGAAAATTCGGCAAACACCTGTGGGGTGTTAAGGCGCACTATACCCCTTGTTACGTTCCGTGAGGGGTGTAGTTTCCAAGAGGGGGTCACGTGTGGGTATTTCTTTTTTGTGTTTATGGCAGAACCGCTGTTAATGCAGTCACCCCTGTGCAAATCACCAATTTAGGCTTCAAATGTACGTAGTGCGCTCTCACTCCTGAGCCTTGTTGTGTGCCCACAGAGCATTTTACGCCCACATATGGGGTATTTCCATAACATTGCGTTACAAATTTTGGGGGTCTTTTTTTCCTTTTAACACTTGTGAAAATAAAAAGTATGGGGCAACACCAGGATGTCAGTGTAATTTTTTTTTACACTAACAGGCTGGTGTAGCCCCCAACTTTTCCTTTTCATAAGGGGTAAAAGGAGAAAAAGCCCCCCAAAATTTGTAACGCAATTTCTCCCGAGTACGGAAATATCCCATATGTGGCCCTAAACTGTTTCCTTGAAATACGACAGGGCTCTGAAGTGAGAGAGCGCCATGCGCATTTGAGGACTAAATTAGGGATTGCATAGGGGTGGACATAGGGGTATTCTACGCCAGTGATTCCCAAACAGGGTGTCTCCAGCTGTTGCTAAACTCCCAGCATGCTTGGACAGTCAGTGGCTGTCCGAAAATGCTGGGAGTTGTTGTTGTTGTTGTTGCTGGAGGCTCCGTTTTTGAAACACTGCTGTACAATACGTTTTTCATTTTTATTAGGGGGGACAGTGTAAAGGGGTGTTTATGTAGTGTTTTACCCTTTATTATGTGTTAGTGTAGTGTAGTGTTTTTAGGGTACATTCACACGGGCGCAGGTTTACAGTGAGCTTCCCGCTAGAAATTTGCGCTGCGGTGAAAAATTTTCCGCAGCTCATACTTGAAGCAGGAAACTTACTGTAAACCTGCCCGTGTGAATGTACCCTGTACGTTCACATGGGGGGCAAACCTTCAGCTGTTTCAAAACTACAACTCCCAGCATGTACTGACAGACCGTGCATGCTGGGAGTTGTAGTTTTGCAAGATCTAGAGTGCTACAGTATAGAGATCACTATGCAGTGGTCTCTAAACTGTAGAGCTCCAGCTGTTGCAAAACTGCAAATCCCAGCATGCCCAAACAGCTGTCTGGGCATGCTGGGAGTTGTAGTTTTGCAACATCACGAACGCTACAGTCTCAGACTGTAGCCCTCTAGATGTTGCTAGGCAACTTACAGGCTTCCGTCGGATCCAGGGAGCCGTCCTCTTCTGCCGCATGACATTGCCCGCCCGCACCGATCAGCGCAGCCGATCCCGTCCCGCAGCTTCCACCGACGGGTAAGTGGATCTTCGGCGTTCGGTCCCCTTCGGTTCCCCGTTCTGCCCTGCCTATTGTGGGCGGGCAGAACGGGGAAAGCGAAAGTAAACCCCCCGCCCCCGATCTGCCATTGGTGGTCAGGTCTAGACCACCAATAGCAGGGATAGGAGGGGTGGCACCTCTGCCACGTCACTCCTATCGCTACAGGGGGATCGTGGGTGTCTTAGACAACTGCGATCCCCCTTATATTCCAGGTCACTGGGTCACCCGTATCTTGTTGCACAATGAAAATTGGTGTGTTTTATCCAACCTGTGGATCCATTTATTTGTCTGGGAATTACTGCACATTGGAGTGCTCGTCTGCTTTTGTTTTATAGAACAGCATTGGTCAGTGTTATTGGCACTATATTGCTACAGCCTGCCTTGGCTGGCTGTAGCATTGGAGCACTGATCAAATAGCAAAGAGGCAAGTAAAGGCGTTACTCTCAGCTGATCGGTGTCTAAAGGGTTAATGCCAGACATTGGACCGATCGGCTCATAGCAGCTGGGACCAACTGGCTATGACGCGTGCAGAGTTGCTGAGCATGCTTCATACTTCGAGAGCGGGATAAGGGCGTACCTGTACGCCCTGTGTTCTTTGGGTGATAATGTAGATAATAACATTCTATGTATATTTGTAATATACATTGATTAAAAAATGTGTATATTTTTGGGTGAAATAAATGCTGTCTTGTCCCTGAAGCTATTGCTTGTATGTGTAGGCAAAATACAGAAAGCGTGGGCAGGACAAGCAGGGCTCTGTGCAGGAATCTGTACACATTTTTTTTTAACCAATGTATATTACAATTATACATAAAATGTTATAATTGACATTATAAAAAAAGTTTTTGCAAATGACAGGTACACTTTAAAAATAATAAAATACACTATCATTAAAATGTAATCACTAGTAAATTGTTTTTGTTTTAAATACACGATTAAAAAATTATATTTTGGATGACCAGCTCCTGAATAAGGTTTTGCCATCAAAATTAGGTATGACTTTCAACATTAAATACCCAGCTGCTCCCCAGTAAACTAAAATCTAAAATAACACAGGAGCTTAATAAGAAAGTTGTAAATGTAATAATGCACAATATTTCTGCTGCCAAATGATGCATAATGTCACAGAACAGAGTAACACATTTCATAAGGTTGAAGAAAAGACAAGAGTACAACCTATACCTCTACGGTGTCGAACCAGAGGAAGGCAAAAAAAACCTGAGGCTGATGCCAATTGCCCATAACAGAGGAAAAATTCCTTCTCAACTCCAAAAAGGCATCAGAATAATTCCCTGGATCCACATTTGTTCCTATAAAGCACTTCCCTATTGTTCTGCCTGGGTCCGAGAAGGAAATGTCCCCCCCCCTCCTTGATATAAAATGACACCAACCAAAATGTCCATTATTTTTTATAATTAAGCAGACTAGTAACAGTCAAGGCCCCTAGACCAATCAAAGCAAGGGCCCCCTGCAGCATTTCAGCCTGGGCCCCACCTCTGCCTTGCCCCTCATCTACTCAACCCCCTCCTCAAATAAATAAATAAGCATATAACATTAACATAGGTAGGATCATTTTTCATGGGCAATATTACCAGTATACTGTAATTATCACCACATATTTTTCCATCATACTGTTACTGAACAAATCCTGTGTACCGACTAATAATACCAGTATACATGGAACACATTATACCATTACACAAAGACCGGATAATACCACCATACTGAGTTAAAACCACTATAGACACAGACAAACAATACCAATAATACCAGTATACAAATAATACAAGAGTCACATAATACCGAAGTATCAGGAACACACTATTCATCACACAATGACTAATGCACCATACTGTTACTGAATAAAACCACAATTGGGTATTCCCTTCATATAGTAACCATATAAAGTTAGATACCAGCAGTACTTAGAATCTGTATACCACATAAGGGAGGTGAATACAAGTTGTACACAGGATCCGTATACCATATAAGTGAATACAGTTACATCTAGTGACTCGCAATTGTGGTCTTCTCTGATCGCAGTCGTTCTTTCTCCCTTTCTTCTCTGTCCGGCTCAGACCGTCATGATGAATCCTTCCAGCCAAAACTGATCTCTTTATCATCAACAGGACAAACATCTTAGACTCTCCATTTTTTCCACTGAGCTCCCAACCTTTACACAATCTCCCTATCTATAGGCGCCCAAGTTGTAATAATGCCCCACTTGGTGTCCCACTCAGAAAAGGTGGGTAGCTCCCCCATTAAGTATTTATATCCCCCACAAAAGTAAGGTAGCTTCTTCATTAGTATGTATGTCCCACAGTAGTTAGATAGTCCCATTATAAGGTAGTTTCCCTCCCCTAATAGGCAGGTGTGTCCTCAGGTAGATAGTCCCTCCCCAAAAGGTAAATTCAGCCTTAGGTAAGTAGATTGATTTCCCCACTGGAGGTAAATATATTGGTAGGTAGCTTGGTAGCTAGGTAGGTTTGTTAGGTAGGTAGCCAGGTAGGGAGGAAGGTTGTTAGCTAGGTAGCTAGCTATGTTATTATCTAGGTGGGTAGCCAGGTAGGTAGGTTGTTAACTAGGTAGCTTCTAAGCTAGGTAGGTAGATGTCTAGGTAGGTTTTCTAGCTAGCTAGGAAGATAGCCAGGAAAGGTGTTAGCTAGGTATCCAGGTTGCTGGCAAGTTAGGTAGCTAGCAAGGTATATTGTTAATCAGATAGGTATGTAGGTAGCCAGGTAGGTATGTTTCTATGTAGCTAGGTAGTCAGGTAGGTATGCAGGTAGACAACAAGGTAGATATGTAGTTAGGTAGGTATCCAGGTAGGTAGCTATATAGGTAGGCCTTTAGCTAGATAGGTAGCTAGGTAGGTAGCCAGGTAGTTAGGTAAGTACTCCAAAGAAGTTGCAGCACACCCAGGTAGCATATAGTGCAAAATAATTGAGCTTTATTGGCCCATGTTGTGCAACGTTTCGATGGTATCACACCATCTTTATCAAGCATAGTATACAAGTGAACCAGATGACATTTTATAGGGTGCAACATATTAACAAGTAATTATCCAATCAAATATAAATAAAAAGATCCAACCATTTTAAAACAGTTCAAAAATATGAATCATACAGTGTCCGTATTGTGCATTACATACCAAAGTATCACATGTAGAGATTGGGGGGGTATATATCAAAAGATTTGTGTTTTTTTCCCGTACCTTTGGCGCAATACTTTGGCGCAGTGTCTTTTTGCGCCAAAGTTTGGTGCATTTTCTCAACTGTCATTTTTACAACTTTCTCAAAATCACACGGTCCTGTGTGTGATTTTTTACTTTGGTCAGTAAATCATCATTTGCGCCAATCGATCTTTGCCGCAATTTTGTGCCTTTAGGTTTTTTTTGGGGCGCAATTCACCACCAAGAAATTTTGTACCTGGAAAACACACATAGCAATGTCAGAAAATGTAAAGGTGTCAAAATACATGCACTACTATGCTGCAACATAGTGGTCTCTGAGGGACCTTTATCCTCCGTTGAGCCAGCATTGGCCACACAGGTTCAGGAAAGGTAAGCACTAAAGTAACCAAAAAAAAAACACTCAAGTTAAAAATAAAATCCATTTCACATGGTGACTATAAACCCCACAAAAGAAAATTACTCATGTCGCTTGCTGATATACTGCAGGAGGGACTCCGAAATGGATACTCTACAGGGTAAAATACGCGTCCTCTGTGGCGGTAAGTTCTGTGTAAAAGGCGCTGTGAACAGCTGATTTCAACATTTGCACCAAAATTACTGACAACGTGCACCAAAGGATAAATCTAGTGCATGTCCACGAAAACGTGGAAAAAGTGAAAAAAAGAAGGGTAAAAAGAAACTGACAACAGGCAAAATTGATAAATACCCCCCATCAAGTCTGAACATGCAATAGATCGTTTTTACAGTGTCATAAAACATTTCAGTTCCAGCTGTGTTTAGTGTTCATAGTGATTAAAAACAAAGTTGCCAAGGAAACGGATCCACCCTCACCTAGGTCGGGCTGTACGCCATAAAGGCGTTCTCTTCCGCATATGGGATCATGTGATGAGTCCCGGGGTATGCCGGGAGTCACGTGAGCGGCACAGCACGTGAGCGCATGCGCACTGGTCACTATGATGCCGGAACCGGCATCAGACTCATTGGCAGGCCCAGGGGCACATCAATGTGTATTTGACAGATAATACCATGGGGGAGATGTATTAATGTTGTTTTTGGTAGACGTTTTTTGTAGATCATTTTGTTTGGTCTAAATTTGGAGCAATTTCTCCAAATTTATCAAACTTGTGCAAGCCCCATGATAAATTTCGTGCAATGGTCTAAATCTCCACAAAGTTCTATTTGTAGACCTGTTCTACACCTCACAGGAATAGTGGTGTATCCTGGACGCTGGGCTTTTGTTCTATTGTTTTTCAGGATTCCACTGAGGTTTTTTTTTTGTCCACCAGCAAAAACGCCTGAAAAACGGTCCCAGCTTTTCCTGCATTTTGGTAATTTTTCTTGGGGGAGATTTATCAAAAACTGTACAGAGGAAGAGTAGTGCAGTTGCCCATGGCAACCAATCAGATTGCTTCTTTACAAAAATGAAAGGAGCAATCTGATAGGTTGCTATGGGCAACTGCACCGCTCTTCCTCTACATAGGTTTTGATTAATCTCCCCCCTTGTGTTTTTTCCTGCATTTTTGCTGGTGTGCGGAAACAAACATTTTTGTACCCTGTGTGCATTTTTTTCACTGCAGGTACTACTCCATGGGTCGGATGCAGAGCGCCCGCCCCACGGAGTGTAAGGAGGTGAGGAGTGATGTATAGCATATACATATACAGGGTGCAGAGCATCACTACTTACCTCCGCCCACTGTATAGTATACAGGGGGCATAGTGTATCCATGTATACTATACAGGAGCCCAGCAAGGAAAGAGTTAATCCACACTGCAGCTCTGAGTTAAATCTTTGTGCGCTCTCCTGTATATACAGCCATCTATAGATGACTGTATATACAGGATACAGTAGGCAGACAAGAACAATTGGAGGCCCCCTGTTACATACTGCAGTATGGGCGCACTCCCCAGGTGAGATCGCAAATGATGTCCTAACCTTTTTTTTTTCTCATTTCAGATACGTGAATGGGGAGGACTACGTCAGATTCAGTGTATTGCGATGATGACCAGCTTTTTTTTAATGTCAATAAAAGGTTTAATGAGGGCTGTGTGGGGAGTGTTTTTTTTTTTAAATAAATTTTTTTTTCAATGCCGGGCTTAGCGTTAGCCACAAAAACAGCTAGCGCTAACCCCCAATTATTACCCCGTTACCCACCGCCACAGGGTTGCCGGGAAGAGCCAGTACCAACAGGCCTGGAGTGTCAAAAATAGCGGTCCTGGCTGGGGTTATTTAGGTTGGGGAGAGCCAGTAACAATGGTCCTCGCCCACCCTGGTAACGTCAGGCCGTTGCTGATTGGTTGGTATCTGACTGACACTGAAAATATGGGGAACTACACACTTTTTTTTATTACAAAAAAAAACAACACATAGGCTTCCCCATATTTTCAGTGTCAATCAGACACCAACCAATCAGCAACAGCCTGACATTACCAGGATGGGCGAGGACCATTGTTACTGGCCCTCCCCAGCCTAAATAACCCCAGCCTGTTACCGCCTAGGCCAAGGAGCGCTATTTTTGATGCTCCGGGCCTGTTGGTAACGGCTCTTCCCGGCACCCCTGTGGCGGTGAGTACCGGGGTAATAATTGGGGGTTAGCGCTAGCTGTTTTCGGGGCTAACGCTAAGCCCAGCTTAGTAATAGATTCCGTCTACAAGACGGCTTCCACTAATAAGCCTGAAATTTCAATTATAAAAAACACAACACATGAAATAAAAAATGGATTTAAAAAAACACTCCCCCACAGCCCTCGTTAACCCTTTTATTGACATTAAAAAAATGCTAGTCATCGTCACACTCCACCGAATCTCAGGTAGTCCTCTGCATTCACTTATCTGAAATGACATTTTTGGCGCTCTCCCCTGGGTAGAGCGTACATAATGCAGTGTGTTCCTAAAGAGGGAGCCTCCAATTGTTGCTAAACTACAACTCCCATCATGGGGGCTGTAGGTAAACAACAGCTGGAGTCTCCCTGTTTGGGAACACACTGCCAAAAAGGCTCTGTTCCCATTATGCAAAACGCATAATGAGAACAGAGCCATACTTACCACCTTGGCTTCAGGCCTGGACTGTGAAGCTCCGCCCCCTAATGATGTCATCACTAGGGGGCAGGGGCGGAGAAGTTGCAAGGGGTCTCAAGAGTGAGACCCCTGAGATCCGTCAGTCTGCCCTTGGACTACTACTCCCATCATGGAAAATTTTGTGTCCCATGATGGGAGTAGTTGTAGTACCGCAGTGCTGAGGGATGGCTCTTACACATCCCCCAGCTGCGAAACTGTATTGTGACTGTTAGGACTACTACTCCCATCATGGACAGACTCTGTCCATGATGGGAGTTGTAGTCCTCGGGCTGAAGGACAGATCGCAGCAGGTCATTCTCCAGAGACCCACTGCGATCTGCATTTATTAACTTAAAAAGCCGTCGGCAACGCTGCACTCCCCGCCGCCTCCTCCTGTATACAGATGTCACGATTCATAATCCCCGCCACCGGGAGAGGGGAGCTCTGATTGGTGGAAAGCTATTCACCACTATACACCAATTACAGCTCCTGTCTTCTGGCAGGGGTTATGAATTGTGACAGGTCTATACAGGGGAGCGAGTGGAGCCGCTTCTACAGTACTGTATATAATTGTTATGTGTACTGTACCCCCCCCCCACCCCACACTAATACTGACCCCTTCTATAGTGAGCGCTGGGACCGCTGTGTGATTGACAGGTCCCCAGCGCAAGTGTCCGGCCCCACTGACCTTTATATGTTATAAATCTTTATGATACACACTGCCCGTCCTCATCTTCATTCTTCTGATAGCGGAGTCGAGCGGCTTCTGTATCATAGTCTATAGACAGAGCGCCCCCTCCCGGCCTCCACACTGCACAGGGCTGGGGCCAGACAACGGCAGGGGGCGCTCTGACTATAGTGAAAGCAGAAGCCGCGCGACTCCGGCATCAGAAGAATGAAGAGGAGGACGGGCAGTGTGTATCATAAAGATTTATAACATATAAAGGTCAGTGGGGCCGGACACTTGTGCTGGGGACCTGTCAATCACACAGCGGTCCCAGCGCTCACTATAGAAGGGGTCAGTATTAGTCTGGGGGGGGGGGGGTACAGTACACATAACAATTATATACAGTAGAAGGGGTCAGTATTAGTCTGGGGGGGGGGGGGTACAGTACACATAACAATTATATACTGTAGAAGCGGCTCCACTCGCTCCCCTGTATAGACCTGTCACAATTCATAATCCCCACCAGAAGACAGGAGCTCTGATTGGTGTATAGTGGTGAATAGCTTTCCACCAATCAGAGCTCCCCTCTCCCGGAGGCGGGGATTATGAATCGTGACATCTGTATACAGGAGCCGGCGGCAGCGCAGTGGAGCCGCATATACCGCCGGCTTTTTAAGTTAATAAATGCAGATCGCAGCGGGTCTCTGGAGAATGACCTGCTGCGATCTGTCCTTCAGCCCCAGGACTACAACTCCCATCATGGACAGAGTCTGTCCATGATGGGAGTAGTAGTCCAACAGTCACAATAGAGTCCCGCAGACAGGGGATGTGCGTCTCTCAGCGCTCCGGTACTACAACTACTCCTATTATGGGACAGATTCTGTCCCATGATGGGAGTAGTTGTAGTACTGCAGTGCTGAGAGACGGCTCCTGCATCCCCCACCTGCATCTTCCACCGTCTGCCATTTTCTACGAGTCCTTGCTAGCACTCTTAGGTTTAGACTACTTTTCTTGCAAAAAAGCGCAATTGCGCAAAAAAAAACATCTACTTTTTTTTTGCGCAATTGATAAATACCAGTCCACTGGATTAGTTGGTGTACGGTAGACCAAACTGGTGACAACTTTAGAAAACTGTCCACCAAAAAAAACGCAGCTCTATGCAAAAAAAGCGCAATTGCGCAAAATTTGTAGACGCGAAAAATGGTCTAAATGCAATGATACATGTCCCCCCATGTGTTTAAATGTGTCAAAATGTGTTCATGCAATAACAAGTCAAAATAAAGTGAATATGTTGAGAAAATATGGGATGATGTGAGTGCTGAAGCAAGTATGTTAAATGTAAAATGAGGAAAAGAGTGATTGAGAGAAAAAGTGTAGAAAGGGAAAAAAACACAGTATGTGAACAAGGGCACAAGCAAGTGTGAAAAAATGTGTGTAAAAAAATATTTTAAATAAAAAATAAAATATTAAATAGTGTATTAGCATACCCAAACACATTTCATAGGGCAGAGTCCAGAAATGTGTGAGATAATGAACTATGGGGGAGATGTATCAATGTTGTTTTTGATAGACGTTTTTTGTAGATCATTTTGGTTGGTCTAAATTTGGAGCAATTTCTCCAAATTTATCAAACTTGTGCAAGCCCCATGATAAATTTCGTGCAATGGTCTAAATCTCCACACAGTTCTATTTGTAGACCTGTTCTACACCTCACAGGAATAGTGGTGTATCCTGGACGCTGGGCTTTTGTTCTATTGTTTTTCAGGATTCCACTGAGGTTTTTTTTTTGTCCACCAGCAAAAACGCCTGAAAAACGGTCCCAGCTTTTCCTGCATTTTGGTAATTTTTCTTGGGGGAGAGTTATCAAAAACTGTACAGAGGAAGAGTGGTGCAGTTGCCCATGGCAACCAATCAGATTGCTTCTTTACAAAAATGAAAGGAGCAATCTGATAGGTTGCTATGGGCAACTGCACCGCTCTTCCCCTACATAGGTTTTGATTAATCTCTCCCCTTGTGTTTTTTCTTGCATTTTTGCTGGTGTGCGGAAACAAACATTTTTGTACCCTGTGTGCATTTTTTTCACTGCAGGTACTACTCCATGGGTTGGATGCAGAGCGCCCGCCCTACGGAGTGTAAGGAGGTGAGGAGTGATGTATAGTATATACATATACAGGGTGCAGAGCGCCCCCGCCCTACGGAGTGTAAGGAGGTGAGGAGTGATGTATAGTATATACATATACAGGGTGCAGAGCGCCCCCGCCCTACGGAGTGTAAGGAGGTGAGGAGTGATGTATAGTATATACATATACAGGGTGCAGAGCGCCCGCCCCACGGAGTGTAAGGAGGTAAGGAGTGATGTACAGTATATACATATACAGGGTGCAGAGCGCCCGCCCCACGGAGTGTAAGGAGGTAAGGAGTGATGTATAGCATATACATATACAGGGTGCAGAGCATCACTACTTACCTCCGCCCGCTGTATAGTATACAGGGGGCATAGTGTATCCATGTATACTATACAGGAGCCCAGCAAGGAAAGAGTTAACCCACACTGCAGCTCTGAGTTAAATCTTTGTGCGCTCTCCTGTATATACAGCCATCTATAGATGACTGTATATACAGGATACAGTAGGCAGACAAGAACAATTGGAGGCTCCCTGTTATACACTGCAGTATGGGCGCACTCACCAGGTGAGATCGCAAATGATGTCCTAACCTTTTTTTTTTGTCATTTCAGATACGTGAATGGGGAGGACTACGTCAGATTCAGTGTATTGCGATGATGAGCAGCTTTTTTTTTAATGTCAATAAAAGGTTTAATGAGGGCTGTGTGGGGAGTGTTTTTTTTTTTTTTTTAAATACATTTTTTTTTCAATGCCGGGCTTAGCGTTAGCCACAAAAACAGCTAGCGGTAACCCCCAATTATTACCCCGTTACCCACCGCCACAGGGTTGCCGGGAAGAGCCAGTACCAACAGGCCTGGAGTGTCAAAAATAGCGCTCCTGGCTGGGGTTATTTAGGTTGGGGAGAGCCAGTAACAATGGTCCTCGCCCACCCTGGTAACGTCAGGCTGTTGCTGATTGGTTGGTATCTGACTGACACTGAAAATATGGGGAACCACACACTTTTTTTTATTACAAAAAAAACAACACATAGGCTTCCCCATATTTTCAGTGTCAATCAGACACCAACCAATCAGCAACAGCCTGACATTACCAGGATGGGCGAGGACCATTGTTACTGGCCCTCCCCAGCCTAAATAACCCCAGCCTGTTACCGCCTAGGCCAAGGAGCACTATTTTTGATGCTCCGGGCCTGTTGGTAACGGCTCTTCCCGGCACCCCTGTGGCGGTGAGTACCGGGGTAATAATTGGGGGTTAGCACTAGCTGTTGTTACGCCGAGCGCTCCGGGTCCCCGCTCCTCCCCGGAGCGCTCGCTTCTCTCTCGCTACCGCAGCGCTCCGGGCAGCTCCACTGACCCGGTGCGCTGCGATACCGTCTCCAGCCGGGATGCGATTCACGATGCGGGTAGCGCCCGCTCGCGATGCGCATCCCGGCTCCCGTACCTGACTCGCTCTCCGTCTGTCCTGTCCCTGCCTAGGGAGCGGGGCCGCGCGCGCGCCGGGTCTCTGCGATTTAAAGGGCCACTGCGCCGCTGATTGGCGCAGTGGTTCCAATTAGTGTGTTCACCTGTGCACTCCCTATTTATACCTCACTTCCCCTTCACTCCCTCGCCGGATCTTGTTGCCATTGTGCCAGTGAAAGCGTTTCCTTGTGTGTTCCTAGCCTGTGTTCCAGACCTCCTGCCGTTGCCCCCGACTACGATCCTTGCTGCCTGCCCCGACCTTCTGCTACGTCCGACCTTGCTTCTGTCTACTCCCTTGTACCGCGCCTATCTTCAGCAGTCAGAGAGGTTGAGCCGTTGCTAGTGGATACGACCTGGTCACTACCGCCGCAGCAAGACCATCCCGCTTTGCGGCGGGCTCTGGTGAAAACCAGTAGTGACTTAGAACCGATCCACTAGCACGGTCCACGCCAATCCCTCTCTGGCACAGAGGATCCACTACCTGCCAGCCGGCATCGTGACAGTAGATCCGGCCATGGATCCCGCTGAAGTTCCTCTGCCAGTTGTCGCCGACCTCACCACGGTGGTCGCCCAGCAGTCACAACAGATAGCGCAACAAGGCCAACAGCTGTCTCAACTGACCGTGATGCTACAGCAGCTACTACCACAGCTTCAGCAATCATCTCCTCCGCCAGCTCCTGCACCTCCTCCGCAGCGAGTGGCCGCTTCTGGTCTACGACTATCCTTGCCGGATAAATTTGATGGGGACTCTAAATTCTGCCGTGGCTTTCTTTCCCAATGTTCCCTGCACTTGGAGATGATGTCGGACCAGTTTCCTACTGAAAGGTCTAAGGTGGCTTTCGTAGTCAGCCTTCTGTCTGGAAAAGCTCTGTCATGGGCCACACCGCTCTGGGACCGCAATGACCCCGTCACTGCCTCTATACACTCCTTCTTCTCGGAAATTCGAAGTGTCTTTGAGGAACCTGCCCGAGCCTCTTCTGCTGAGACTGCCCTGTTGAACCTGGTCCAGGGTAATTCTTCCGTTGGCGAGTACGCCGTACAATTCCGTACTCTTGCTTCAGAATTATCCTGGAATAATGAGGCCCTCTGCGCGACCTTTAAAAAAGGCCTATCCAGCAACATTAAAGATGTTCTGGCCGCACGAGAAATCCCTGCTAACCTACATGAACTCATCCATCTTGCCACTCGCATTGACATGCGTTTTTCCGAAAGGCGTCAGGAGCTCCGCCAGGATATGGACTTTGTTCGCACAAGGCGTTTTTTCTCCCCGGCTCCTCTCTCCTCTGGTCCCCTGCAATCCGTTCCTGTGCCTCCCGCCGTGGAGGCTATGCAGGTCGACCGGTCTCGCCTGACACCTCAAGAGAGGACACGACGCCGCATGGAGAATCTCTGCCTGTACTGTGCCAGTACCGAACACTTCCTGAAGGATTGTCCTATCCGTCCTCCCCGCCTGGAAAGACGTACGCTGACTCCGCACAAAGGGGAGACAGTCCTTGATGTCTACTCTGCTTCTCCACGTCTTACTGTGCCTGTGCGGATATCTGCCTCTGCCTTCTCCTTCTCTACTATGGCCTTCTTGGATTCCGGATCTGCAGGAAATTTTATTTTGGCCTCTCTCGTCAACAGGTTCAACATCCCAGTGACCAGTCTCGCCAGACCCCTCTACATCAATTGTGTAAACAATGAAAGATTGGACTGTACCATACGTTTCCGCACGGAGCCCCTTCTAATGTGCATCGGACCTCATCACGAGAAGATTGAATTTTTGGTCCTCCCCAATTGCACTTCCGAAATCCTCCTTGGACTACCCTGGCTTCAACTCCATTCCCCAACCCTGGATTGGTCCACTGGGGAGATCAAGAGTTGGGGGCCCTCTTGTTTCAAGGACTGCCTAAAACCGGTTCCCAGTACCCCTTGCCGTGACTCTGTGGTTCCCCCTGTAACCGGTCTCCCTAAGGCCTATATGGACTTTGCGGATGTTTTTTGCAAAAAACAAGCTGAGACTCTACCTCCTCACAGGCCTTATGATTGTCCTATTGACCTCCTCCCGGGCACTACTCCACCCCGGGGCAGAATCTATCCTCTGTCCGCCCCAGAGACTCTTGCTATGTCGGAGTACATCCAGGAAAATTTAAAAAAAGGCTTTATCCGTAAATCCTCCTCTCCTGCCGGAGCCGGATTTTTCTTTGTGTCCAAAAAAGATGGCTCTCTACGTCCTTGCATTGACTACCGCGGTCTTAATAAAATCACGGTAAAGAACCGCTACCCCCTACCCCTCATCTCTGAACTCTTTGATCGCCTCCAAGGTGCCCACATCTTTACCAAACTGGACTTAAGAGGTGCTTATAATCTCATCCGCATCAGAGAGGGGGATGAATGGAAAACGGCATTTAACACTAGAGATGGACACTTTGAGTATCTGGTCATGCCCTTTGGCCTGTGCAACGCCCCTGCCGTCTTCCAAGACTTTGTTAATGAAATTTTTCGTGATCTCTTATACTCCTGTGTTGTTGTATATCTGGACGATATTCTGATTTTTTCTGCCAATCTAGAAGAACACCGCCAGCATGTCCGTATGGTTCTTCAGAGACTTCGTGACAATCAACTTTATGCCAAGATAGAGAAATGTCTGTTTGAATGCCAATCTCTTCCTTTCCTAGGATACTTGGTCTCTGGCCAGGGACTACAAATGGATCCAGACAAACTCTCTGCCGTCTTAGATTGGCCACGCCCCTCCGGACTCCGTGCTATCCAACGTTTTTTGGGGTTCGCCAATTATTACAGGCAATTTATTCCACATTTTTCTACCGTTGTGGCCCCTATCGTGGCTTTAACCAAAAAAAATGCCAATCCCAAGTCTTGGCCTCCTCAAGCGGAAGACGCCTTTAAACGGCTCAAGTCTGCCTTTTCTTCGGCTCCCGTGCTCTCCAGACCTGACCCATCTAAACCCTTCCTATTGGAGGTTGATGCCTCCTCTGTAGGAGCTGGAGCGGTTCTTCTACAAAAAAATTCTTCCGGGCATGCTGTTACTTGTGGTTTTTTTTCTAGGACCTTCTCTCCGGCGGAGAGGAACTACTCCATCGGGGATCGAGAGCTTCTAGCCATTAAATTAGCACTTGAGGAATGGAGGCATCTGCTGGAGGGATCAAGATTTCCAGTTATTATTTACACCGATCACAAGAACCTCTCCTATCTCCAGTCTGCCCAACGGCTGAATCCTCGCCAGGCCAGGTGGTCTCTGTTCTTTGCCCGATTTAATTTTGAAATTCACTTTCGGCCTGCCGATAAGAACATTAGGGCCGATGCTCTCTCTCGTTCCTCGGAAGTTGAACTCTCTCCGCAACACATCATTCCTCCTGACTGCCTGATTTCCACTTCTCCAGCCTCCATCAGGCAAACTCCTCCAGGAAAGACCTTCGTCTCTCCACGCCAACGCCTCGGAATCCTCAAATGGGGTCACTCCTCCCATCTCGCAGGTCATGCAGGCATCAAGAAATCTGTGCAACTCATCTCTCGCTTCTATTGGTGGCCGACTCTGGAGACGGATGTCGTGGACTTTGTGCGAGCCTGCACTGTCTGTGCCCGGGATAAGACTCCTCGCCAGAAGCCCGCTGGTTTTCTTCATCCTCTGCCTGTCCCCGAACAGCCTTGGTCTCTGATTGGTATGGATTTTATTACAGACCTACCCCCATCCCGTGGCAACACTGTTGTTTGGGTGGTCGTTGATCGATTCTCCAAGATGGCACATTTCATCCCTCTTCCTGGTCTTCCTTCAGCGCCTCAGTTGGCTAAACAATTTTTTGTACACATTTTTCGTCTTCACGGGTTGCCCACACAGATAGTCTCGGATAGAGGCGTCCAATTCGTGTCAAAATTCTGGAGGGCTCTCTGTAAACAACTCAAGATTAAATTAAACTTTTCTTCTGCATATCATCCTCAATCCAATGGACAAGTAGAAAGAATTAACCAGGTCTTGGGTGATTATTTACGACATTTTGTTTCCTCCCGCCAGGATGATTGGGCAGATCTTCCTTCCATGGGCCGAATTCTCGTATAACTTTAGAGTCTCTGAATCTTCCTCCAAATCCCCATTTTTCGTGGTGTACGGCCGTCACCCTCTTCCCCCCCTCCCTACTCCCTTGCCCTCTGGTTTGCCCGCTGTAGATGAAGTGACTCGTGATCTTTCCACCATATGGAAAGAGACCCAAGATTCTCTTTTACAGGCTTCATCTCGCATGAAAAAGTTTGCCGATAAGAAAAGAAGAGCTCCCCCCATTTTTGCTCCCGGAGACAAGGTATGGCTCTCCGCTAAATATGTCCGCTTTCGTGTCCCCAGTTACAAACTGGGTCCACGCTATCTTGGTCCTTTCAAAGTCTTGTGCCAAATTAATCCTGTCTCTTACAAACTTCTTCCTCCTTCTCTCCGTATTCCTAATGCCTTTCATGTCTCTCTTCTTAAACCACTCATCATCAACCGTTTCTCTCCCAAATTAGTTTCTCCCACTCCTGTCTCCGGTTCTTCTGACGTCTTCTCAGTGAAAGAGATACTGGCCTCCAAGACGGTCAGAGGAAAAAGGTTCTTTTTGGTGGATTGGGAGGGCTGTGGACCTGAAGAGAGATCCTGGGAACCTGAGGACAACATCCTAGACAAAAGTCTGCTCCTCAGGTTCTCAGGCTCTAAGAAGAGGGGGAGACCCAAGGGGGGGGGTACTGTTACGCCGAGCGCTCCGGGTCCCCGCTCCTCCCCGGAGCGCTCGCTTCTCTCTCGCTACCGCAGCGCTCCGGGCAGCTCCACTGACCCGGTGCGCTGCGATACCGTCTCCAGCCGGGATGCGATTCACGATGCGGGTAGCGCCCGCTCGCGATGCGCATCCCGGCTCCCGTACCTGACTCGCTCTCCGTCTGTCCTGTCCCGGCGCGCGCGGCCCCGCTCCCTAGGGCGCGCGCGCGCCGGGTCTCTGCGATTTAAAGGGCCACTGCGCCGCTGATTGGCGCAGTGGTTCCAATTAGTGTGTTCACCTGTGCACTCCCTAT
The DNA here is from genome assembly GCF_029499605.1 of Hyla sarda. NCBI lineage: Eukaryota > Metazoa > Chordata > Amphibia > Anura > Hylidae > Hyla > Hyla sarda. Next base: position 291,285,801 of record NC_079190.1, read on the forward strand.
TTATACCTCACTTCCCCTTCACTCCCTCGCCGGATCTTGTTGCCATTGTGCCAGTGAAAGCGTTTCCTTGTGTGTTCCTAGCCTGTGTTCCAGACCTCCTGCCGTTGCCCCCGACTACGATCCTTGCTGCCTGCCCCGACCTTCTGCTACGTCCGACCTTGCTTCTGTCTACTCCCTTGTACCGCGCCTATCTTCAGCAGTCAGAGAGGTTGAGCCGTTGCTAGTGGATACGACCTGGTCACTACCGCCGCAGCAAGACCATCCCGCTTTGCGGCGGGCTCTGGTGAAAACCAGTAGTGACTTAGAACCGATCCACTAGCACGGTCCACGCCAATCCCTCTCTGGCACAGAGGATCCACTACCTGCCAGCCGGCATCGTGACAGCTGTTTTCGGGGCTAACGCTAAGCCCAGCTTAGTAATAGATTCCGTCTACAAGACGGCTTCCACTACTAAGCCTGAAATTTCAATTATAAAAAACACAACACATGAAATAAAAAATGGATTTAAAAAAACACTCCCCCACAGCCCTCGTTAACCCTTTTATTGACATTAAAAAAATGCTAGTCATCGTCACACTCTACCGAATCTCAGGTAGTCCTCTGCATTCACTTATCTGAAATGACAAGAAAATAAAAACACGAAAAATGGGTCAGTACATTTTTGGTGCTCTCCCCTGGGTAGAGCGCACATAATGCAGTGTTTTCCTAAAGAGGGAGCCTCCAATTGTTGCTAAACTACAACTCCCATCATGGGGGCTGTAGGTAAACAACAGCTGGAGTCTCCCTGTTTGGGAACACACTGCCAAAAAGGCTCTGTTCCCATTATGCAAAACGCATAATGAGAACAGAGCCATACTTACCACCCTGGCTTCAGGCCTGGACTGTGAAGCTCCGCCCCCTAATGATGTCATCACTAGGGGGCAGGGGCGGAGAAGTTGCAAGGGGTCTCAAGAGTGAGACCCCTGAGATCCGTCAGTCTGCCCTTGGACTACTACTCCCATCATGGGAAATTTTGTGTCCCATGATGGGAGTAGTTGTAGTACCGCAGTGCTGAGGGATGGCTCTTACACATCCCCCAGCTGCGAAACTGTATTGTGACTGTTAGGACTACTACTCCCATCATGGACAGACTCTGTCCATGATGGGAGTTGTAGTCCTCGGGCTGAAGGACAGATCGCAGCAGGTCATTCTCCAGAGACCTGCTGCGATCTGCATTTATTAACTTAAAAAGCCAGCGGCAACACTGCACTCCCCTCCCCCCCCCCATCCTCCTGTATACAGATGTCACGATTCATAATCCCCGCCGCCGGGAGAGGGGAGCTCTGATTGGTGGAAAGCTATTCACCACTATACACCAATCAGAGCTCCTGTCTTCTGGTGGGGATTATGAATTGTGACAGGTCTATACAGGAGAGCGAGTGGAGCCGCTTCTACAGTATATAATTGTTATGTGTACTGTACCCCCCCCCCAGACTAATACTGACCCCTTCTATAGTGAGCGCTGGGACCGCTGTGTGATTGACAGGTCCCCAGCGCAAGTGTCCGGCCCCACTGACCTTTATATGTTATAAATCTTTATGATACACACTGCCCGTCCTCCTCTTCATTCTTCTCATACCGGAGACGCGCGGCTTCTGTATCATAGTCTATAGACAGAGCGCCCCCTCCCGGCCTCCACACTGCACGGGGCTGGGGTCAGACAACGGCAGGGGCCGCTCTAACTATAGTGAAAGCAGAAGCTGCGCGTCTCCGGTATCAGAAGAATGAAGAGGAGGACGGGCAGTGTGTATCATAAAGATTTATAACATATAAAGGTCAGTGGGGCCGGACACTTGCGCTGGGGACCTGTCAATCACACAGCGGTCCCAGCGCTCACTATAGAAGGGGTCAGTATTAGTCTGGGGGGGGGTACAGTACACATAACAATTATATTCTGTAGAAGCGGCTCCACTCGCTCCCCTGTATAGACCTGTCACAATTCATAATCCCCACCAGAAGACAGGAGCTCTGATTGGCTAATACTGGTGAACAGCTTTCCACCAATCAGAGCTCCCCTCTCCCGGAGGCGGGGATTATGAATCGTGACATCTGTATACAGGAGCCGGTGCCGCGCAGTGGAGCCGCATATACCGCCGGCTTTTTAAGTTAATAAATGCAGATCGCAGCGGGTCTCTGGAGAATGACCTGCTGCGATCTGTCCTTCAGCCCAAGGACTACAACTCCCATCATGGACAGAGTCTGTCCATGATGGGAGTAGTAGTCCTAACAGTCACAATATAGTCCCGCAGACGGGGGATGTGCGTCTCTCAGCGCTCCGGTACTACAACTACTCCCATTATGGGACAGATTCTGTCCCATGATGGGTGTAGTTGTAGTACTGCAGTGCTGAGAGACGGCTCCTGCATCCTCCACCTGCATCTTCCACCGTCTGCCATTTTCTACGAGTCCTTGCTAGCACTCTTAGGTTTAGACTACTTTTCTTGCAAAAAAGCGCAATTGCGCAAAAAAAAAACATCTACTTTTTTTTTGCGCAATTGATAAATACCAGTCCACTGGATTAGGTGGTATACGGTAGACCAAACTGGTGACAACTTTAGAAAACTGTCCACCAAAAAAAACGCAGCTCTATGCAAAAAAAGCGCAATTGTGCAAAATTTGTAGACGTGAAAAATGGTCTAAATGCAATGATACATGTCCCCCTATGTGTGAATAAAAAAAAAAAAAAAAAAAAAGAATTAAATAACCATACAAAAAAATTTAACATAATCAAAAAAATATATTTTGTATTAAATTTAAGAGGGAAATTAATCAATAAATATGTAAATGTGTAAATATGAGTGAATAAATATATATAGAAGTACATACAAGTGTGTATAATATTCTTTAGTCCCTTCCCATGTGAGTGCCAGACTGCACTAACAGGGGGAGGAACATAGGGGGAGATGTATCAATGTTGTTGTTGGTAGACGTTTTTTGTAGATCATTTTGGTTGGTCTAAATTTGGTGCATTTTCTCCAAATTTATCAAACTTGTGCAAGCCCCATGATAAATTTCGTGCAATGGTCTAAATCTCCACACAGTTCTATTTGTAGACCTGTTCTACACCTCACAGGAAAAGTGGTGTATCCTGGACGCTGGGCTTTTATTCTATTGTTTTTCAGGATTCCACTGAGGTTTTTTTTTGTCCACCAGCAAAAACGCCTGAAAAACGGTCCCAGCTTTTCCTGCATTTTGGTAATTTTTCTTGTGGGAGATTTATCAAAAACTGTACAGAGGAAGAGTAGTGCAGTTGCCCATGAAAGGAGCAATCTGATAGGTTGCTATGGGCAACTGCACCGCTCTTCCTCTACATAGGTTTTGATTAATCTCCCCCCCTTGTGTTTTTTCTTTCATTTTTGCTGGTGTGCGGAAACAAAATTTTTGTATCCTGTGTGCATTTTTTTCACTGCAGGTACTACTCCATGGGTCGGATGCAGAGCGCCCGCCCCACGGAGTGAAAGTAGGTAAGGAGTGATGTATAGCATATACATATACAGGGTGCAGAGCATCACTACTTACCTCCGCCCGCTGTATAGTATACCGGGGGCATAGTGTATCCATGTATACTATACATGAGCCCAGTAAGGAAAGAGTTAACCCACACTGCTGCTAAGCAGTTCTGAGTTAAATCTTTGTGCGCTTTCCTGTATATACAGCCATCTATAGATGACTGTATATACAGGATACAGTAGGCAGACAAGAACAATTGGAGGCTCCCTGTTACACACTGCAGTATGGGCGCACTCCCCAGGTGAGATCGCAAATGATGTCCTAAACTTTTTTTTTTCTCATTTCAGATACGTGAATGGGGAGGACTACGTCAGATTAAGTGTATTGCGATGATGACCAGCTTTTTTTTAATGTCAATAAAAGGTTTAATGAGGGCTGTGTGGGGAGTGTTTTTTTTTTAATACATTTTTTTTCAATGCCGGGCTTAGCGTTAGCCACAAAAACAGCTAGCGCTACCCCCCAATTATTACCCCGTTACCCACCGCCACAGGGTTGCCGGGAAGAGCCAGTACCAACAGGCCTGGAGTGTCAAAAATAGCGCTCCTGGCTGGGGTTATTTAGGTTGGGGAGAGCCAGTAACAATGGTCCTCGCCCACCCTGGTAACGTCAGGCTGTTGCTGATTGGTTGGTATCTGACTGACACTGAAAATATGGGGAACCACACACAACAACACATAGGGTTCCCCATATTTTCAGTATCAGTCAGACACCAACCAATCAGCAACAGCCTGACATTACCAGGATAGGCGAGGACCATTGTTACTGGCCATCCCCAGTCTAAATAACCCCAGCCTGTTACCACCTAGGCCAAGGAGCGCTATTTTTGATGCTCCGGGCCTGTTGATAACGGCTCTTCCCGGCACCCCTGTGGCGGTGAGTACCGGGGTAATAATTGGGGGTTAGCGCTAGCTGTTTTCGGGGCTAACGCTAAGCCCAGCTTAGTAATAGATTCCGTCTACAAGACGGCTTCCACTACTAAGCCTGAAATTTCAATTATAAAAAACACAACACATGAAATAAAAAATGGATTTAAAAAAACACTCCCCCACAGCCTTCGTTAACCCTTTTATTGACATTAAAAAAATGCTAGTCATCGTCACACTCTACCGAATCTCAGGTAGTCCTCTGCATTCACTTATCTGAAATGACAAGAAAATAAAAACACAAAAAATGGGTCAGTACATTTTTGGCGCTCTCCCCTGGGGAGAGCGAACATAATGCAGTGTGTTCCTAAAGAGGGAGCCTCCAATTGTTGCTAAACTACAACTCCCATCATGGGGGCTGTAGGTAAACAACAGCTGGAGTCTCCCTGTTTGGGAACACACTGCCAAAAAGGCTCTGTTCCCATTATGCAAAACGCATAATGAGAACAGAGCCATACTTACCACCCTGGCTTCAGGCCTGGACTGTGAAGCTCCGCCCCCTAATGATGTCATCACTAGGGGGCAGGGGCGGAGAAGTTGCAAGGTGTCTCAAGAGTGAGACCCCTGAGATCCGTCAGTCTGCCCTTGGACTACTACTCCCATCATGGGAAATTTTGTGTCCCATGATGGGAGTAGTTGTAGTACCGCAGTGCTGAGGGATGGCTCTTACACATCCCCCAGCGGCGAAACTGTATTGTGACTGTTAGGACTACTACTCCCATCATGGACAGACTCTGTCCATGATGGGAGTTGTAGTCCTCGGGCTGAAGGACAGATCGCAGCAGGTCATTCTCCAGAGACCCGCTGCGATCTGCATTTATTAACTTAAAAAGCCAGCGGCAACACTGCACTCCCCTCCCCCCCCTCCTCCGGTATACAGATGTCACAATTCATAATCCCCGCCGCCGGGAGAGGGGAGCTCTGATTGGTGGAAAGCTATTCACCACTATACACCAACCAGAGCTCCTGTCTTCTGGTGGGGATTATGAATTGTGACAGGTCTATACAGGGGAGCGAGTGGAGCCGCTTCTACAGTATATAATTGTTATGTGTATTGTAACCACCCCCCCCCCCCCAGACTAATAGTGACCCCCTGTAAAGTGAGCGCTGGGACCGCTGTGTGATTGACAGGTCCCCAGCGCAAGTGTCCGGCCCCACTGACCTTTATATGTTATAAATCTTTATGATACACACTGCCCGTCCTCCTCTTCATTCTTCTGATGCCGGAGACGCGCGGCTTCTGTATCATAGTCTATAGACAGAGCGCCCCCTCCCGGCCTTCACACTGCACAGGGCTGGGGCCAGACAACCGCAGGGGACGCTCTGACTATAGTGAAAGCAGAAGCCGTGCGACTCCGGCATCAGAAGAATGAAGAGGATGACGGGCAGTGTGTATCATAAAGATTTATAACATATAAAGGTCAGTGGGGCTGGACACTTGCGCTGGGGACCTGTGAATCACACAGCGGTCCCAGCGCTCACTATAGAAGGGGTCAGTATTAGTCTGGGGGGGGGGGTACAGTACACATAACAATTATATACTGTAGAAGCGGCTCCACTCGCTCCCCTGTATAGACCTGTCACAATTCATAATCCCCGCCAGAAGACAGGAGCTCTGATTGGCCAATAGTGGTGAATAGCTTTCCACCAATCAGAGCTCCCCTCTCCCGGAGGCGGGGATTATGAATCGTGACATCTGCATACGGGAGCCGGCGGCAGCGCAGTGGAGCCGCATGTACCGCCGGCTTTTTAAGTTAATAAATGCAGATTGCAGCGGGTCTCTGGAGAATGACCTGCTGCGATCTGTCCTTCAGCCCCAGGACTACAACTCCCATCATGGACAGAGTCTGTCCATGATGGGAGTAGTAGTCCTAACAGTCACAATAGAGTCCCGCAGACAGGGGATGTGCGTCTCTCAGCGCTCCGGTACTACAACTACTCCTATTATGGGACAGATTCTGTCCCATGATGGGAGGAGTTGTAGTACTGCAGTGCTGAGAGACGGCTCCTGAATCCTCCACCTGCATCTTCCACCGTCTGCCATTTTCTACGAGTCCTTGCTAGCACTCTTAGGTTTAGACTACTTTTCTTGCAAAAAAGCGCAATTGCGCAAAAAAAAACATCTACTTTTTTTTGTGCAATTGATAAATAAAAATCCACTGGATTAGGTGGTGTACGGTAGACCAAACTGGTGACAACTTTAGAAAACTGTCCACCAAAAAAAACGCAGCTCTATGCAAAAAAAGCGCAATTGCGCAAAATTTGTAGACGTGAAAAATGGTCTAAATGCAATGATACATGTCCCCCTATTTGTTCTACACCTTTTCTACACCTGTTCTACACAGTTCTGTTCTACACCTCACAGGAAAAGTGGTGTATCCTAGATGCTGGGCTTTTGTTCTATTTCAGGATTCCACTGAGGTTTTTTTTTGTCCACCAGCAAAAACGCCTGAAAAACTGTCCCAGCTTTTCCTGCATTTTGGTAATTTTTCTTGGGGGGAGATTTATCAAAAACTGTACAGAGGAAGAGTAGTGCAGTTGCCCATGGCAACCAATCAAATTGCTTCTTTAAAAAAAAAATGAAAGGAGCGATCTGATTGGTTGCTATGGCCAACTGCACCACTCTTCCTCTACATTGGTTTAGCAAAACCTCCCCCTCTGATCATGAAATGTTGTCAGCATGTGAGATATTTGACACAGAGTGGAAATCATGCCAGACCATCATTTTCTGTCCATATGAAAAAACAGACATGAGTTGACCCAAAAAATATTGTACGCCCTAGCAAACTACAATCAGGTCAGCAGTCCACTAATAGTTAATGAATACGTACATGTTTCGGCACAGATTCGAGGTCAGCTTATTATAGATTAGGAAATCGCATCTGTTGTGCAGACACTAAAATTGGGTTCTTAAGACGACCAACAGATTCACATATGTTTACGGTTTGGTGGGAAAATAGTCAAAATAGTAAAAGTACATGTTGAGAATGTCAAAAAAAAGGATGCTGACTACATTGTGAAATAACAATGTAGTTAATTTGGAATATGTTTTTTTTATTTTTTTTATGTTTGTAAAAAATAAAAATATAAAAAAAAAAAAAAAAGTTTGTTAAGTGTAAACGGAAATAACGGAAAGCACTGGCCAATTACATCACATATTCTAGAGACACTTGCACCAAAAAATGAATTAACACACAATTTCAACACCCATGCTTGCTTGGCTTTAAACATTGGAGCATCAGACACTTTCTACGTGTCCTTGCTACCACTCGTAGATTTGTTGACGATTTTGACAAAAATAACGAAATTCTGCCCAAAAAAAACATCTACATTTTTTGAGCGCAAATGATAAATAACAGTCCACTGGATTAAGTTGTCTACGGTACACCAAAATGGTGACAACTTTAGAAAATCATCCACCCAAAAAAATGCGACCCAAATGCAAAAAAAACGCAATTGCGCAAAATCGGTAGACGGGAAAAGTAGTCTAAAGGCAATGATACATGTCCCCCTAGGCCTTTTAGTGCTCACACTAACTGGCTCATATTAGCTTTAGAGTAATACACCCCAGTACAGTTGCAACATAAAAAGTGTAATCTCTCTCTACAGTCCCTGTCTGCCTGCCTGCAGTGATTAGTGTTGCTGGCGAATATTCGCAATTCGAATTTTAAAAGCGAATATCGCATATTTGCGAATATTGCGAATATAGCACTATTTATTGGCAATTACTTAATTCATTAATATTCTTTTTTTTTTCCACAGTACACATCACAGTGATCACTGATCACCCCTCTCTGCTTCCAGCTTGTGTGGTCTAAAGAAGGCTCTAATACTATATTTGCGAATATTGAGCCCTCCCTTCTTTAATGGTATAGGGAACTAATGGACTAGTGCAGTGGTCTAACCTGCGGACCTCCAGATGTTGCAAAGCTACAACTCCCAGCATGCCCGGAAAGTCGTTGGCTGTCTGTGCATGCTGGGAGTTGCAGTTTTGCAACTTCTGGAGGTCTGCAGGTTTGAGACCACTGCACTAGTGCATTAATTCTGTGATTTTTTTTGCCCATTGTAACTAATAGGCCCATTGTGGTCTATGGGGATCTCACGGTATGTAAAACTGTAAGATAAGCAGGAGGGTCTCAGCAGTACAGTGTATGGGAGACCGTGCGGTGGTTTGAGTCCTGGGGTGGGACAGAGTGTTACACTGTTGTGGTTTAACTTTTTTTTACTCGTGATAGACAAATGTAGGTCAATTGGTAATTAAGAAAGCCTTTGAAATGTGGGAACTAGGTCAATTGGCAATTAACTGAGTGTTTGAACCGTGGGAACTAGGTTAATGGGGTACCAAATATGGGTATTGGGGTTAATTGAAACTGAATGTAATGTGTAAGGCTGGGTATGAATGAATGAATGAATAAATGGGAGGTTAAGGAACATAATGGGATATTTATCAATACCTGTGCAGAGTAAAGGTTGTCCATAGCAACCAATCAGATTGCTTCTTTCATTTTTCAAAGGCCTTGTTAAAAATGAAAGAAACAATCTGATTGGTTGCTATGGGCAACTGCACCACTCTTCCTCTACACTGGTTTTGATGAATCTCCTCCATAGAGGGAGATTTATTAAAACCTGTCCAGAGGGAAAGTTTCTGTGTTGCCCATAGCAACCAATCAGATTGCTTCCTTCATTTTTCAGAGGCCTTTTCAAAAATGAAAGAAGCAATCTGATTGGTTGCTATGGGCAACTCAGAAACTTTTCATCTGGACAGGTTTTGATAAATCTCCCCCATAGGGGGAGATTTATCAATACCTGCGCAAAGGAAAAGTTGTCCAGCTTTCCAAAGCAACCAATCAGAGCAGAGGCCTTGTGAAAAATGAAAGAACCAATCTGATTGGTTGCTATGGGCAACTCAGCAGCTTTTCCAGGAAAGTAAAGTTTAACCACAACACTGTAATGCTCTGTCCCACCCCAGGACTTGAACCACTAGCGGTCTCCCATACACTGTACTGCCAAGACCCTCCTGCTTATCTTACAGTTTTTCATATCGTGAGATACCCATAGACCACAATGGGCCTATTGGATTCAATAGGAAAAAAATCACAGAGTTAATGCACTAGCTCATTAGTTCCCTATAAAGATTAGGGAGGACTCATTATGCGGGAATATGCGCATATGCGCATCGATTTTCGCATATGCGCATATATTTGCACCTATTCCAATAAAAAAGCGAATATAATGAATATGGGAATTTCGTGAATATATCACGAATATTTATCTGTATATTCGCGAAATATTGCGAATTTGAATATGGCCTATGCCGCTCATCACTAGCAGTGATGTGGGCTTGAGGTGAGTGGATTTGCCGCTATAAAGATCTTTTTTCTCAGTAACACACAGACACTGTCTCAGGAAAAAATCCCAGAAATGCCTGTCTGCAGCAATGGCTGCCGAATATATAGGGCTGTGACATCACAGGGCTGGCTGGCTGCTGATAGGCTGCATGCCACCATGTGACTCAGGGTGATACTCACGTTCCCAGAATTCCTTGCCTCATGTCCTCACACGTGTAGACGTCAGTTTAGATCCCCTAGGCCGCACATAATGGAGTTTAATGAAGCAATTTGTTTTATCGAATTGTGTCGATATTCGAATTCATTAAGAATCAAATTTTCCAAGAAATTCATGACAAATTCGGATTCATCCAATTCGATTTGCTCATCTCTATTTGCTATGTTTAATATGGTCAAGCATTTTATTATATATTTTATTGTATTTTCTATATTAACTGAATATTTTGTAATTTATGTACATCGTGCTTTTAAGGGCAAGAGGAGCAGTGGTAATGAGGTGACCCTGTTTGCCCAATAGGAACCCCTAAATTGTCATGTATATAGTGTGTGTGGGGGGGGGAGTTTCCCCAGTCTAACACAAGTCTAAGCTCAGTAGGAGTTTAGTGTGTGCTGAGCTACAGTGTGGAAAGGAGGAGGAAGTCGTGTGTGGAGAATCCTGAGGGAGGCCTAAGAAAATTTCCAACTCAAGTCAGCCCCGCCATTCTGCAAGTGTTCCCGATGAATCAAGCCCAGGTAGTGATCATAATTGGACCTTGTAAGAGCCCTAGTCGGCGTGGGAAATCTTCCAGTCTCTTATCTCAAGTCTACATATTCTATGTGGATGAAGAGCACCATAAGTCCCAACAGGGCTCCCAAGGGTTACACTGCATCCCTTCTACTTTACTCCATACTGTTTGTTGTACCATCTACACCTGCTCAGTAAAAGTTATCCGTAACCCGACGTCGGTGTGTTTCAACCTCGGACCATGTATAGGCTAACGGTGCCCTGGGGTCATGAAGTGATAAGAATTCCTTGTGTTACCCCATACAATTATGTGCTTAATAATGAAACCTTAGGTAAAACTTCTACTGAAAAGGAGATATTGGTGGACAGTAAACTCTACTTTAGTGATCATTGCCAGGCAGCTGCTGTTAAAACTAACCAAATTATCAGGATCCGGGTACTGTGAGGATACTGGTGGTGGATCCTCTGTGTCAGTGGGGTGATGACGTGGGCCGTACCAGGGGAACGGAGTCTAAGGGGTTACTGGTATTCACCAGAGCCTGCCGCAAAGCGGGATGGACTTGCTGCGGCAGGTAACCCCCAGGTCGTTCCCCCCGATAGCGACTCAACCCCGACTGACTGCTGAGATAGGCGCGGTGCAAGGGATTAGGCAAGAGCAAGGTCGGACGTAGCAGAAGGTCAGGGCAGGCAGCAAGGATCGTAGTCGGGGGCAACGGCAGGAGGTCTGGAACACTGGCTTGGGACATACAAGAAACGCTTACAATGGCAACAAGATCCGGCGATGCTGGAAAGGGGAAATGAGGTATTATAGGCATGGACACAGGTGAATTCACTAATTTGGGCCAGGCACCAATCAGTGGCGCACTGGCCCTTTAAATCGCAGAGAGCCGGCGCCCTAGGGAGCGGGGCCGCGCGCGCCAGGACTGAACAGACGGGGAACGGGTCCGGTAAGCAGGCTGGGATGCGAACCGCGAGCGGGCGCGTCCCGCATCGCGGATCGCATCCCTGCTAGGGACACTATCGCAGCGCTCCCGGTCAGCGGGTCTGACCGGGGCGCTGTGAGCAGGTAAACGCTGCGAGCGCTCCGGGGAGGAGCAGGGACCCGGAGCGCTTGGCATAACAGTACACCCCCCCTTTTGGTCTCCCCCTCTTTTTGGAACCCGAAAATTTGTGAATGAGGTCCTTGTCGAGGATGCTATCCTCGGGTTCCCATGACCTCTCCTCAGGACCGCAATTCTCCCAATCTACGAGAATTTTTTTTTTTTACCTCTGACCGTCTTAGACGCAAGAATTTCTTTAACAGAGAAGACATCAGAGGAACCGGAGACAGGAGCAGGAGCGACAACCTTGGGAGAGAAGTGGTTAAGGATAAGCGGTTTAAGGAGAGAAACATGAAATGCTTTAGGAATGTGAAGAGAAGGGGAAGAAGGAGTTTGTAGTAGACAGGATTGATTTGGCATTTGATTTTAAAGGGACCAAGATAACGTACTCCCAGTTTATAACTGGGGACACGGAAGCGGATATACTTGGCGGAGAGCCACACTTTGTCTCCAGGAGCAAAGACAAGAGGAGTTCTTCTCTTTTTGTCGGCATGCTTCTTCATCCGGGATAAGGCCTGCAAGAGGGATTTTTGAGTCTCCTTCCATATGGTGGAGAAGTCCCGGGTAACTTCGTCAACAGCAGGCAAACCAGAAGGGGTGGGAGTGGGGAGGGGGGAAGAGGGTGACGGCCTTACACCACAAAGAACGGGGATTTGGCGGAGGATTCAGAGTCTTTGAAATTGTACGAGAATTCAGCCCAGGGTAGGAGATCGGCCCAATCATCCTGGCGGGAGGAAACAAAATGTCGCAAATAGTCACCAAGGACCTGATTAACTCTCTCTACTTGCCCATTGGATTGGGGATGATAGGAAGATGAGAAATGTAATTTGATTTTTAGTTGATTACAGAGAGCTCTCCAGAATTTCGATACAAATTGAACAACTCTATCCGAGACGATATGCGTGGGAAGCCCGTGAAGGCGAAAAATGTGCACAAAAAATTGTTTCGCCAACTGTGGCGCAGAAGGAAGGCCTGGAAGTGGAATAAAATGAGCCATCTTGGATTTTTGATTTTAGGGTTTGACTGGCGGGACTGGGAGCAGACGTGAGGCATTTTTTGTGGCAAGAAGCACCCCAGTTCTTGATCTCCCCGGTGGTCCAGTCAAGGGTAGGAGAATGGCGTTGGAGCCAAGGCAGTCCGAGAAGAATTTCAGAAGTGCAGTTAGAGAGGACCAGAAATTCAATTTTTTCGTGATGAGGTCCAATGCACATTAACAGGGGTTCTGTGCGGTAACGCACAGTACAGTCCAATCTTTCTCCATTAACTGAAGCAATGTAGAAACTGGGATGTTGAACCTGTTAACGAAAGAGGCCAAAATAAAATTTCCTGCAGAGCCTGAATCCAAGAAGGCCACAGCTGAGAAGGAGGAGTTAGTAGAAGAAGAAATCCGCACAGGCACAGGATGCGGATCGCATCCCTGCTAGGGACACTATCGCAGCGCTCCCAGTCAGCGGGTCTGACCGGGGTGCTGCTAGCAGGTAAACGCTGCGAGTGCTCCGGGGAGGAGCGGGGACCCGGAGCGCTCGGCGTAACACAAGTCATGGGATGTATCAAGAGAGGGAAAGAGGCTTGTGACAAGAACATAGTTTTGTCTCTGTATAAATCATTAATCAGGCAACATATGGAGCATTGTGTAAAATTTTGGGCACCTGTATACAGCGGATAAAAAGGTATTGAATACATCACAATGATTCTCGCTTAATATATTTCCAATGGTGCTATTGACAACAAATTTTTTACCAAATCGTGGTAACAACCTAAGTAATCCATACATACAAAGAAACCAAAACAAACAAGCTAAAAAGGCATGGAATGCCAAAGCAACAGGTGAAATCTATAACTAAAAAGTAATTCAGTCTCTTGTCAGTGCAAATAATCTCACCTGGTTCAGTCCCAATTGATGGCCAACAAAAATGTCTAATTGCCAAGGTGTCACACAAGACACATCTCTTGATGGATAAAAGCAAAGAGTTGTCTCAATCTTCACAGCCTAATTGTTGCAAAATGGTGGCGTTGGTTAAAGGCGCGTTTCTACGCTTCGTAATGTTTCAGTGAGCATTGTTGGGGCCATAATACAGAAGTGGAAAGAAAATCATTTTACCATAAATTTGCCTTGACCAAGTGATCATTGCAAGGGTATATATACATAGAGAGGCCATCTACCTACAGGGGGGGGGGGTAACTATCCTAATGAGGGGCAGCTACTTACAGGCTGGGGAAATTATCTACAGAGGGGACCAGCTACCTACAGGGGCAGGGGGCAGCTACCTGCAGATGTTAGGCTGCTACCTACAAAGAGTTCGGCAGCTACCTACATGGGCGGGGAGGCAACTACCTACAGTGGGCAACTATCTACAGAGAAACCCACTTACAGGGGGGAAACTATCTATAAAGAAAACTACCTGTTGGGGGCCGCTTTATGCAGAAAGACTTACCTACATGGGGACCTATCTACTCAGCTCAGGCACCTACATAATGGGAAACTTTCTAAAGGGACCTGTCTTCCTAGGCATTTGTCTACCTACTGGATAGACCTGACTACCCGATTGTGGGGACCTAAGGACTCTTCTCCCACCCACTTATCTACTCACTCTACTGTGTGGGACGCCAAGGGTAAAATAATAACTGTTAGGGGTGCTGAAAGTTCTGGAAAAGGGATAAGCCTTAAATGTTTTTCTGGCAGGTTCTGCTGGAAGAAATCGCCATGACTGTCTGGACTGGATTGAGAAGAAAAAGGAAAGTGACCGACTCCGATCAGAGAAGACCTCACTGGATGTCATTGTAATCACTTATATGGTCTGTTGTGGTAATGATAGAAGTTGTTGTTGGTCTGTCACCTGAGTAAAGTCATTCTAAACACAGGTGACAGGCTAACAACATTATTGCTGTTAAAGAGGTATTCTCACAATTTAACAGTACCCCCCTATCCACAGGATAGGGGAGACCTAGGTGATCTGTAGGGGGCTGTATTTTTTTTTAGGGTGGGTGGGTGTGCCAAATATTGGATTTGCCCTGGGGGCCAAATACTCTTGGTTCACCCCTGAATACATCAATGGAGAAATAAAAGAGCTACAACTCTTTAAAATGCCAGAATCCTGAAGGGGTTAAGATCCTGAAGGCACAGATTCTTGTTTCAAGATGAATAAAGGTCACTGCAAACGTATGATCGGCAGAGGATGAGGCGTAAATGACAGAAGAAAACTATTTTCTCAGTCTAAGTTATGACAATGAAAGGTGTGAACTGAAGAAACATGCAGCTGTCGGTAGTCTCAGGCTAAAGCTGTGAAAAGAAAACTAATTTATAGAAGCAGCAAGAATTTTTACTTTAGCAAATGATAGAAAAAATTATTATGGTGACTCTTCACAGAAACACAAACTTATTTAGTGTGTACATACAACACAATTGCTCAGCTTCAAACTACTTTCTGGACAGCAGAAAATATATACATCTCAGTAGTAGTGTTGCTCGTGAATATTCGCAATGCGAATTTTATTCGCGAATATCGCACTATATATTCGTAATTACGAATATTCGTTGTTTTTTTTCTCACAGTACACATCACAGTGATCACCCCTCTCTGCTTCCAGCTTGTGTGGTGTAAAGAAGGCTCTAATACTACTGTGTGAGACTGGCGTGCGAATTTTTGCTTATGCAAATTTTTGTATATGCTAATTTTCGCATATGTTAATTTTCCCATACGCGAAAATAAAACGAGAATATGCAAATTTAGCGAATATATGACGAATATTCGACCATATATTTGCGAATATTCGCGAATTCGAATATGGCCTATGCCGCTCAACACTACTCGGTAGATGTGTTTCTAGGATTTGTGTTTGTGTTGTAAAACAGTGCAATCTGGTGAAAAACTGACAAGCAACTGTATGGAGAGATACTGCTCATGCTGCACTTCTCTGGAATGCCATAGCTTGCTCCCTCAGACTTGTACCCAGTATCCTCAGCTTTAAGCATGCCCTCATAATGCCTAAGATGGCGGAGGAGGTCCCCTCACCGGTCTCAGCCACTCTCCCGGCGTTTTCTTCTCTGGTCTGCCTTCCAGCATTACAGAGAAGAAGATCACCGATAATACAGATCAGTGCTATACTCTACCTATGCATAGCACTGAACAGTATTAGCAATCTAATAATACTAACATAAAAATAGTCGGCACCGATAATGTGTGAAAGGACACTGCGTGTGTATTGCAGCCTACAAAAAATTTACCTTTGCCCAGAGTGCTTACGTGGTGCTCAATCTGGAAGCTTAGCTTAAAGGGGTACTCCTGTGGAAAACAATTCTTTTTAAATCAACTGGTGCCAGAAAGTTAAAGAGATTTGTAAATGACTTTTATGTAAAAATCTTAACCCTTCCCGTACTTATTAGCTGCTGTATGCTCCAGATGAAGTTGTATTTCTTTCTGGAGCTCTTTTTAGTTTGACCACAGTGCTCTCTGTTGACACCTCTGTTGACACCACCTGGGAGAACTGTGCTCGTGATGTCATCAGAGAGCATTCCAAAAAGAAAAAAAATTCCTCTGTAGTATTAAGCAGCTAATAAGTACAGGAAGGATTAAGATTTTTTAATAGAAGTAATTTACAAATATGTTTAACTTTCTGCCACCAGTTGATTTAAAAGAAAAAAGGTTTTCACCGGAGTACCCCTTTAAGGCCAAAATGGTCTTGGTCCTTAACCCCTTAAGGACACATGACGTTCTCATACGTCTCCATTTCCGAGTCCTTAAGGACACATGACGTATGAGAACGTCATGTGTTTTACCGGCCCCCCGCAACCATCTGGAGCGGAGCCGGTCCCCGATGCCTGCTGAAATCGTTCAGCAGGCATCGGGGCATATCGCCCAGGGGGGTCATTATGACCCCCCATGTCGGCGATGGCCGCAGATCGCTGGACAATTCAGTCCAGCGATCTGCGGCGGATTCCGGGTCAATCGGGTCTCCAGTGACCCGGTGACCCGGAATTATTGGCTGATCGGGGCCGTCAGAGACGGCCCTGAACAGCCAGAGCCAGCAGGGGTGAGGTGGCACTGGTGCCACCTCGCGATCGCCCTGATTCGTCGGCCGGATTACCGGCCGACCAATCAGGGCGCCTGCTGCGGGTGTCACTCCCGCAACCCGCTCCGCCCCTCTTCCGGAGGACGTGAGCGGGTGCGGGACGTGCACCCCGGGTGCTGGGGACCCCGATCCCCGGCGCCCCTGTTGGGATCGGGGCCCCAGGAGCAGCGGCGGCGGCGGAGACGACGAGGGACTGACCTGGTGCAGCGAGGATCGTTGGAGGTGAGTGACAGCCTCCTGCTGTTGCTTAGCAACAGCTCCCAGCATGCAAAAAGGGCATGCTGGGAGCTGTAGTTATGCAACAGCAGGAGGCAGACCACCACAACTCCCAGCATGCCCTTATGGGCATGCTGGGACTTGTAGTTTTGCAACAGCTGGAGGCACATTCTTTCTATGGAAAAGTGCACCTTCAGCTGTTGTGTAACTACAACTCCCAGCTTGCACAATCAGCTAAAGTGCATGCTGGGAGTTGTAGTGGTGCATCTGGTGGTTGCATAACTACAACTCCCAGCATGCCCGTTGGCTGTCGGTGACTGCTGAGAGTTGTAGTTTTGCAACAGCTGAAGGCACACTGAGTTAAGTAGCAAACCAGTGTGTCTCCAGCTGTTGCATAACTACAATCCCCAGCATCCCCAGCCAAAGTAGTATGCCTCCAGCTGTTGCATAACTACAACACCCAGCATGCCCTTCCGCTGTCCGTACATGCTGGGGGTTGTAGCTTTTGCAACAGCTGAAGGCACACTGGTTGCAAAACACTGAGTTTGTTACCAAACTCGGTGTTTCACAACCAGTGTGCATCCAGCTGTTGCAAAACTACAACTCCCAGCATGCACTGATAGACCGTACATGCTGGGAGTTGTAGTTTTGCAACAGCTGGATGTTCCCCCCCCCCCCCCCAATGTGAATGTACAGGGTACACTCACATGGGCGGAGGATTACAGTAAGTATCCGGCTGCAAGTTTGAGGTGCGGCAAAATTTCTGCCGCAGCTCAAACTGCCAGCGAGAAACGCCCGTGCGACTGTACCCTAAAAACACTACACTACACTAACACACAATAAAATAAAAAGTAAAAAACACTACATATACACATACCCCTACACAGCCCCCCTCCCCAATAAAAATGAAAAACGTCTGGTACGCCACTGTTTCCAAAACGGAGCCTCCAGCGGTTGCAAAACTACAACTCCCAGCATGCACTGATAGACCGTACATGCTGGGAGTTGTAGTTTTGCAACAGCTGGATGTCCCCCCCCAATGTGAACGTACAGGGTGCACTCACATGGGCGGAGGATTACAGTAAGTATCCGGCTGCAAGTTTGAGCTGCGTCAAATTTTCTGCCGTAGCTCAAACTGCCACCGAGAAACTACTGTGAACCCCCCGCCCGTGTGACTGTACCCTAAAAACACTACACTACACTACCACAAAATAAAATAAAAAGTAAAAAACACTACGTATACACATACCCCTACACAGCCCCCCTCCCCTCCCCAATAAAAATGAAAAACGTCTGGTACGCCGCTGTTTCCAAAACGGAGCCTCCAGCTGTTGCAAAACAACTACTCCCAGTATTGCCAGATAGCCGTTGACTGTCCAGGCATGCTGGGAGTTTTACAACAGCTGGAGGCACCCTGTTTGGGAATCACTGGCGTAGAATTCCCCTATGTCCACCCCTATGCAATCCCTAATTTAGGCCTCAAATGCGTATGGCGCTCTCACTTTGGAGCGCTGTCGTATTTCAAGGCAACAGTTTAGGGCCACATATGGGGTATCGCCGTACTCGGGAGAAATTGGGCTTCAAATTTTGGGGGGTATTTTCTGCTATTACCCTTTTAAAAAATGTAAAATTTTTGGGAAAACAAGCATTTTAGGTAAAAAAAATATATATTTTTTTACATATGCAAAAGTCGTGAAACACCTGTAGGGTATTAAGGTTCAAATTACCCCTTGTTACGTTCCCCGAGGGGTCTAGTTTCCAAAATGGTATGCCATGTGTTTTTTTTTTGCTGTCCTGGCACCATAGGGGCTTCCTAAATGCGGCATGCCCCCAGAGCAAAATTCGCTTTCAAAAAGCCAAATGTGACTCCTTCTTTTCTGAGACCTGTAGTGCGCCAGCAGAGCACTTTTCACACCCATATGGGGTGTTTTCTGAATCGGGAGAAATTGGGCTTCAAATTTTGGGGGGTATTTTCTGCTATAACCCTTTTTAAAATTGTAAAAATTTTGGGAAACCAAGCATTTTAGGTAAAAAAAATATATATTTTTTTACATATGCAAAAGTCGTGAAACACCTGTAGGGTATTAAGGTTCACATTACCCCTTGTTACGTTCCCCGAGGGGTCTAGTTTCCAAAATGGTATGCCATGTGTTTTTTTTTTGCTGTTCTGGCACCATAGGGGCTTCCTAAATGCGGCATGCCCCCAGAGCAAAATTTGCTTTCAAAAAGCCAAATGTTACTCCTTCTCTTCTGAGACCTGTAGTGCGCCAGCAGAGCACTTTTCACCCCCATATGGGGTGTTTTCTGAATCGGGAGAAATTGGGCTTCAAATTTTGGGGGGTATTTTCCACTATTACCCTTTTTAAAAATGTAAACATTTTGGGAAAACAAGCATTTTAGGTAAAAAAAATTTTTTTTTTTTTACATATGCAAATGTCGTGAAACACCTGTAGGGCATTAAGGTTCACGTTACCCCTTGTTACGTTCCCCGAGGGGTCTAGTTTCCAAAATGGTATGCCATGTGTTTTTTTTTTGCTGTTCTGGCACCATAGGGGCTTCCTAAATGCGGCATGCCCCCAGAGCAAAATTTGCTTTCAAAAAGCCAAATGTGACTTCTTCTCTTCTGAGACCTGTAGTGCACCAGCAGAGCACTTTTCACCCCCATGCGAGGTGTTTTCTGTATCGGGAGAAATTGGGCTTCAAATTTTGGGGGGTATTTTCTGCTATTACCCTTTTTAAAAATGTAAAATTTTTGGGAAACCAAGCATTTTAGGTAAAAAAAATATATATTTTTTTTACATATGCAAAAGTCGTGAATCACCTGTAGGATATTAAGGTTCACTTTACCCCTTGTTACGTTCCCTGAGGGGTCTAGTTTCCAAAATGGTATGCCATGTGTTTTTTTTTGCTGTCCTGGCACCATAGGGGCTTCCTAAATGCGGCATGCCCCCCAAAAACCATTTGTCGCTCCTTCCCTTCTGAGCCCTCTACTGCGCCCGCCGAACAATTAACATAGACATATGAGGTATGTGCTTACTCGAGAGAAATTGGGTTTCAAATACAAGTAAAAATTTTCTCCTTTTTACCCCTTATAAAAATTCAAAAATTGGGTCTACAAGAACATGCGAGTGTAAAAAATGAAGATTTTGAATTTTCTCCTTCACTTTGCTGCTATTCCTGTGAAACACCTAAAGGGTTAATACACTTACTGAATGTTTTTTTGAATACTTTAGGGGGTGTAGTTTTTATAATGGGGTCTTTTATGGGGTATTTCTAATATGAAGACCCTTCAAATCCACTTCAAAACTGAACTGGTCCCTGAAAAATTGTGAGTTTGAAAATTTTGTGAAAAATTTCAAAATTGCTACTGAACTTTGAAGCCCTATGGTGTCTTCCAAAAGTAAAAACTCATAAATTTTATGATGCAAACATAAAGTAGACATATTGTATATGTGAACCCAAAAAAAATATATTTTGAATATCCATTTTCCTTACAAGCAGAGAGCTTCAAAGTTAGAAAAATGCAAAATTTTCATTTTTTTCATCAAATTTTGGGATTTTTCACCAAGAAAGGATGCAAGTTACCATAAAATTTTACCACTAAGTTAAAGTAGAATATGTCACGAAAAAACAATCTCGGAATCAGAATGATAACTAAAAGCATTCCAGAGTTATTAATGTTTAAAGTGACAGTGGTCAGAATTGCAAAAAACGCTCCGGTCCTTAAGGTATAAAATGGCCTGGTCCTTAAGGGGTTAAGGGGTCAAGCCCAAATTGGGAGCTTTTGAATTTACAATTGGTGGTATGTTAGGGAGACTGTTGCCTATGACTTTGTCACAACATAGTAGATGCCAGTTCTTTTTTAGTGCTAAGCGGCATTCGTCCTATATTCACGAATTTCGCGTATTAATTATATTTGTTTTGTATTTGCGTATTCGTTGCATATTCGCGAAATCGCAAATGCCCAAATTCATTGCATATTCGTGCAATCGCGAATGCGCGTATTCATTGCATATTTGTTGCATATTTGCGTAATCACACATGAAACTGCAAAAAACGCTGCTTGGAGGAGTCTTATATAGTGAAGGGGTGGGAAACTTTACTGTTGGTTGCTAGGTATGTTGATAACCTCTGACAAGTGTATTTGCATCATTCTCATTGGCCCACAAGCTAAAAGAAGGAATATGCGAATATGTGTATATGCAAAATATTGGCGCTCCACAGTCTTACACAGTAACTAGTATTGGAGCATTCTTTAGACCACAAGCTGGAAGCAGGGAGGGATGATGTTCACTGTGATGTGTTCTGTTAAAAAAAAAAAGAATAGTCGTAATTTCCAATATATAGCGAATATATTCGCTATATTTGTGAATTTGCAATATTAGCGATAAAAATTCGAAATGCAAATATTCGCGCCCAACACTATTCTTTTTAACGATCTTTTACAACACAATTTTTTTACCCTGGAAATTAAATGATAGGATCTATTTTAAGGTCTCATCTCCTTTTGTTGTTTTTATGATATTTGGGACATCATTTTTTTAAAAAGGAGGTCCTATTTAGTGTCCTCACTTTTTCCCAACATTGTTGTAACAATTTTTCTGGGTAATTTTTTTCTTGATTTGCAGGCTTGGTATTTCTGCCTCCATTTCAAATTGTTCACATAATGTGCAGTTCAACCCCATCTATCTGAATTGGCTGGTTGGAAAATTAAGTAACCAGCATGAAAAATGGCAATTTGTATGTAAGATAACACCGTTCTTAGCTGCTGTTTTGTGATAAGTAGTATAAGCCAGGCCTAATTCTATGAAGGTTATCATTAGAGTTAAGAATTCCACTGCTGTTGAGCTAAAATGGAGGGGGAGCATTAAAAGGTATTTTTCATATAGCTGCAAAAATGTATAAATATATTGTGATAGGTTGCAGTTAGTGAGCTCTTCTCAGAGACAATGGTTTGTCCAAGAGAACAGAATTTTTGTGGGTATTATTATCTTAGGTATTATTATTGAAGACTGTGATTCTGTGATTTACCTTTGTTAAATTGGACAAAGAGGCATCGCCTTTATTTATTCTAGTGAGGTCACGCCTCCCACTCCCATAGACATGAATGGAAGTGTGTAATGCAACGTCACTAGGGGGCGTGGCCGGGATGTTACATCCCCATCTCAGAGGCAGAGCCCAGCACAGAGATCATGGGGTCCCCAGTGGCGCATAGGGGATAAGATATTTAAATCTGGAATACCCCTTTAATCTTTGTGTCCAGAGTCTGGATTCACACTGTTCCATCAGGGCATCCCAGCTTCCATAATGCCTATCACCAGTACAAGAGAGTAGCAAAGAAGTTGAGAAGAAAGTAGCACAGATCCGAATAAAACTAATAAAAATGTTATATTATACAAAAAGGAAAGTAGGTACAAACACACACAAATGACTAGTGAAATGAATCACCCCTCTGACATGTTTCCACCTTAGCAAGCCTTACTCATAGATAGGATAGGGTTGGAACATACACCTGGGCTTACATAAACCTGCATATACAATAAGTCCAAAAATAGCATGAGATAAAAAGCAAGAAAGAAATGACAATAAAAACTATCAATGATACATGATTTCACATATGATTTAGATCATTAGGGAAGGCAGTGTTCAACATGAGGATCCAAAATCCTTCTCTGTTTAACAGTTTTGCTCTTTTGTTACATCCTCTCACAGAGTTAAAGGAGTAGTCCGGCGCGCACTTTTCTTATTTTATCTGGACCGGGCTGCAAAAAAAAAAGAAAACAAGCTTTCTCTTGCCTGCCTACGTGCCCCCAGAGTTCTACTACAGGTGTTCGGTCTCCGGGCTGTCTGCTTCATACTTCCTGTTAGCCCGGCACATCACACGGAGCTTCAACCTATCACCGGACACAGCGATGTCCCGCCTCGGCCGGTGATAGGCTGAAGCTCCGTGTAACGTGCCGGGCTAACAGGAAGTAAGAAGCAAACAGTCCGGCGACCGAACACCTGTAGCGGAGCTCCGGGGGCGCGTAGGCAGGCAAGAGAAAGCTTGTTTTCTTTTTTTTTGCAGCCCGGACCAGATAAAATAAGAAAAGTGTGCGCCGGACTACTCCTTTAAACAACGTTTTGATCCTATTGATTTTAAGTGTACTCACATCTTTAGCCACATTTGATGGGTTTCTACACTCAGTGTGAGTAGCACTGTACATACAGGTGATACTCGAAAAATTTGAATATTGTGCAAACATTAATTTCAGTAATTCAACTTAAAAGGTGAAACTAATATATGAGAGAGACTCATTACATGCAAAGCAAGATAGATCAAGAGGTGATTTATCTTAATTGTGATGATTATGGTTTACAGCTCATGAAAAGCCCAAATCCACAATCTCAGAAAATTTGAATATTATATGCAATGAAGAAAACAAGGATTATGTAAGGATCATGGCAAGTGGTCAATCCTCTGGGCCTGTGTGGATGATGATGACGTGAGCCGTGCCCGGGAGCGGAGTCTAAGGTGCTGCTGGTTTTCACCAGAGCCTGCCGCAAAGCGAGATGGTCTTGCTGCGGCAGGCGGCACCCAGGTAGCTACCCCTGGCATGTCTCGTCCACACAGCTAGCTGGGATGAAGCGGGGTACACATGGATAAGGACAAGACGAGGTCAGGATAGCTGAGGGTCAAGGCAGGCGGCACAATAACAGTGTCAGGTCACGGAACAAGGATCAGGTACACGGATAGACAGGAACACAATAGCTTTCTCTCAGGCACTAGGGCAACAATGATCCGGCACAGGGCAGGGGGAGGTGCACACACTTATAGGAAGAAACAGGTAAAGACACTAATTAGAGTGTACTGCCCTTTAAATCACAGAGCTCCGGCGTGCACTTGCCCTAGGAGGCAGGGGCATGTGTGCCGGGACTGAGAACACAGAAGACCAAGGAGGTGAGTGACGGGCTGGAACTCGCATGCGGGCGTGTCCCACAATGCGAATCCCATCCCAGGGACATGGGAGGAGAGCGCTCACCCTTTTGGTCTCCAACTCTTCTTGGAGGGTTTCAGGAGTTGGCAAATGCTGTAAGTGGTCCGCAGGTTTCTGTAGAATAGTTTTGTTACGGGCACTGGTATTGCAGGAACAAACAAAATCTGCAGCATCGCGTTCAAGGTGCGGCCACCAGTAATGCCGGAAGATCAGTTGAATAGTCTTCCATTTTCCAGGGTGAACAGGCAGCAAAGAAGAATGTCCCCAATTCAAGACTTTACTTCTCAGTTTAGCATGCACAAAGGATTTTCCAGGTGGAACTTACTGAACATAGACAGGAGCCAAAGGAGTCAATCGCTCAGGAGGAATATTATGCCTTGGCGTGGAGTCCAAACCTGCGACATCAGAGGACCAGGAAAGAGCATTGGCTCTGAAGTTTTTGTTAGTAGGCCTAGGAGGAAGAGAGGAAAGAGTTTTAGACTGGATCGGTACAAGACAATGATCTTGGCAAAACTGTCCCCAACATGTGATTTCACCACATCTCCAGTCCATTTTTTTAAATATAGTTTTTATTATTTCATTTTGCAGCTTACAAAAGTTAAGAACAATTCCTCCTATACAAATTTCATCATTGTACATAAATAAATCCCACACCACCCCCACCCTTCCCCTCCCAGGTCGTACATACATTACTCATTATGAGGGCAGGGAGTCAGGAGGACAGATAACAGCCAACTAATATTCAGTTCCCCTTCCCATGTTAATTTTATTCTCTTTCTACCCCAAATTAATATATTGAAAATGAAGTGGTTCAGACCCAAATACGTACAGAATCTTTGGCATCAAAACAGTTTTAATTAATGTAATTTTTTTTCCCCTTTTGATAAATTTAAATCATTCCATATATTCACTAGTGTTGAGCGGCATAGGCCATATTCGAATTCGCGAATATTCGCGAATATATGGACGAATATTCGTCATATATTCGCGAATATTCGCATATTTGTAATAATCTCGATTTATTTTCGCATATGCGCGAATTCGTGGATGCGAAAATTAACATATGCGAAAATAAGCATAAACAAAATGAACATAAAAATAATTCGCATATGTGAATAATTAGCATGTGCTAATTTTCGTATGTGCGAAAATTAGCATATGCGAAAATTCGCACACCAGTCTCACACAGTAGTATTAGAGCCTTCTTTACACCACACAAGCTGGAAGCAGAGAGGGGTGATCACTGTGATGTGTACTGTGGAAAAAAAAAATGCGAATATTCGTAATTACGAATATATAGCGCTATATTCGCGAATAAAATTTGTATTGCGAATATTCGCGAGCAACACTAATATTCACCTTTCTTTCTATATCCTTTATTAATTTTACAGTGTTTAACCCCTTAAGGACCAGGCCATTTTGCACCTTTGGACCAGGGCGTTTTTTGAACATCTGACCACTGTCACTTTAAACATTAATAACTCTGGAATGCTTTTAGGTATCATTCTGATTCTGAGAGTGTTTTTTCGTGACATATTCTACTTTAACATAGTGGTAAATTTTTGTGGTAACTTGCATCCTTTCTTGTTAAAAAATCCCAAAATTTTATGAAAAAATTTAAAATTTAGCATTTTTCTAACTTTGAAGCTCTCTGCTTGTAAGGAAAATGAATATTCCATATAAAAAAAAATGTATTCACATATGCAATATGTCTACTTTATGTTTGCATCATAAAATTGACAAGTTTTTACTTTTGGAAGACACCAGAGGGCTTCAAAGTTCATCAGCAATTTTCAAATTTTTCACAAAATTTTCAAACTCACTATTTTTCAGGGACCAGTTCAGGTTTGAAGTGGATTTGAAGGGTCTTCATATTAGAAATATCCCATAAAAGACCCCATTATAAAAAACTGCACCCCCCAAAGTATTCAAAATGACATTCAGTCAGCATTTTAACCCTTTAGGTGTTTCACAGGAATAGCAGCAAAGTGAAGGAGAAAATTCACAATCTTCATTTTTTTACACTTGCATGTTCTTGTAGACCCAATTTTTGAATTTTTACAAGGGGTAAAAGGAGAAAATGTATACTTGTATTTGAAGCCCAATTTCTCTCGAGTAAGCACATACTTCATATGTCTATGTAAAGTGTTCGGCGGGCGCAGTAGAGGGCTCAGAAGCTATGGAGCGACAAGGGGATTTTGGAGAGTACATTTTTCTGAAATGGTTTTTGGGGGGCATGTTGCATTTAGGAAGCCCCTATGGTGCCAGAACAGCAAAAAAAAAACACATGGCATACCAATTTGGAAACTAGACCCCTTGAGGAACAAGGAATTAAGTGAGTCTTAATACCCCAAAGGTGTTTCACGACTTTTGCATGTGCAAAAAATATATATTTTTTTCACTAAAATGTGTGTTCCCCCCCCCCAAATTTCACATTTTTGCAAGGGTTAATAGCAGAAAATAACCCCCCAAAATTTGTAACCCCATCTCTTCTAAGTATGGAGGTACCCCATAAGTTGATGTGAAGTGCACTACGGGGAACTACAATGCTCAGAAGAGAAGGAGTTATATTTGGCTTTTTGAAAGCAAATTTTGCTCGGGAGGCATGTTGGCCACTGGGTCACTCTCATGGGGGGTGCGTGGCCTTGCCTGGCGGCGGCTCCGCCACCATACAGGGGACTCATCATCATTACTAGATGATAATGATGAGGACGAGAAAGAACACAAAAATGTAGGATCTTCCTCGTCCTCACTGGCAGATTCGGAGTCGGAGGCTAAAAAAGCGTAAGCCTCCGCTGACGAAAATGCCCGGCGGGCCATCGCCTTTTTTTCTACGGTGGTGGGGGGGGGCAGTGGCGGGGGGAGGGGGTGTGTTCGGGGGGCGGGGAAGTATGTAGTGTGTGGTGCTTGGTGCTTGTAAAAAGTGTACCACAGTAATAAAAAAAAAAAAGCTGTTCAGCTCCCTGAACCCCTAATAGGACCCGGGGTAGGGGATCAGACCCTAATAGGGTCCTGGGGGACCTATTAGGGGGTCGGGGGGGGGGTTATTAAAAGAAAAAAAAAAGCTGTGGCCAAAAAAAACGGATGGTGCACGCAGCTCCCTGAACCCCTAATAGGACCCGGGGTCAGGGATCAGACCCTAATAGGACCCTTGGGGGGGGGTGGACTTTTTTTTAACTTTTTAAAAACTTTTTGAACTTTTATTAACTCCTACCTGTCCCTGCAATCCACTGTCCCTATTCTAAGGCTGGTGAGGGGGCTCCGGAGCTCCGAGGGGGGATCAACGGTCTTCTCCTCACTGCTGCACACGCTGACTGAACACGGAGAGCGGGTGCAGCAGCGGGAAGGGACTGTTAACCCCTCCTCTGCCGCACTGCTATTGGCTGGACGATCGCCAGCCAATAGTAGCGTTGCTGGGGAGGTGACAGTATTGTCACCTCTCCCCAGCAACGGCAGGTGATTGGCGGTGTATCGTGTACCGATCACCATCTAGTTCCGGGTCATCGGGTCACCACTGACCCGAATGACCGGAATCACCGCAGATCGCCTGCGCAATTTCGCCGACAATCTGCGGCGATCGCCGACATGTGGGGGTCCCGGGACCTCAGTGTTTGCCTCGGACGCCTGCTGAATGATTTCAGCAGGCATCCGGTTTCGCAACCCTCCCAGCGGGCGGCGGGATGCGAAATTCGCCAGGAGTACGTGCCTTGTCCTCAAGACCCAGGGCGCAGGGACGTATGAGTACGTGCCTGGTCCTTAAGGGGTTAACTGATGATATCTTCCTATCTCACTAGATATATCCCCAAATATTAAAAATGTTCTCCATCTATTACCCTTAATCCAAATGTCTGCCCTACATTTCCATCTCCAATTGGCATAAGAACCGATTTCGACCAATTTATTGCTAGTCCAGAAATATACCATAGTTATTTATTATCTCTATAACTCTTGACAAAGATTTTTTTGGGTCCTCAAGAAACAGCAGAATATCATCCGCATACATTGTAATTTTGTCCCCTCTTCCCCCCGCTCCAAATCCTACTATTAATTCATCTTTTATACTACTCGCCAATGGTTCTATAACCATCGCAAATAGCAGGGGGGACAACCCTGCCTAGTGCCCCCTGTGAACCCAAATCTCTCCGAGCTCATGCCATCTATATTTATCCTCCCCGTTTCATTTGAATACATCAACTTAAAGGGGTATTCAGGGCAAAAACATCTTATCCCCATTCATGTCTATGGGAGGGGCCGTTGCGGCCGTTACGCCCCCTCCCATAGAAATGAATGCATGGGGCGTGGCGTGACATCACGTCCCTGTCTCAGAAGCCCGGCGATTTCCAAAACCTCAGACGCAGCTACGCATAGAATGCGGGCTGCTGCAGGGAGATCACGGGGGGGGGGGGGGGCCAGCAGCAGGCCCCCCGCGATCAGACATCTTATCCCCTATCCTTTCTATAGGGGATAAGATGTTTTTGCCCGGAATATCCCTTTAATTATTTTTATCAGATCTCCTCCCATACCATACTTTCCTAGTACCCCCCAAAGGAAGTGGGAGCCCCTTCCCTCACCTAGCTGTATATTCGTGAGTACTCTATGAATATTATGCTTTGTCATTCTTCCAGACATAAACCGGCACTGGTTCTTATTTATTAGTTCTGATATAATTATCTTTATTCTGTTGGCTAGAGCTTTTGCCACAATTTTAATATCTGTATGCAACAGTGATATTGGTCTATACGACTCTATTTCTTCCTTTTTTTTTTTCTGGTTTTAACAATAATATTATATTAGCCTCACTCATTGATTTTGGCAGCGCCCCATTTTCGAGAGAACTATTTATAAAGCTGGAATAAGAATCTCTCCATATCTTCTATAAATTTTAAAGGGGAACCCATCTCCTCCTGGAGATGTGTTCCCCCCAATAGTTCCCAATGCTTTGTATAATTTGTTCACCGTTAATGGTCCATTGAGTTCCTTCAATTCTTCTTCTGAGATTCTAGGTAACTCAATTCTATCCAAATAATCTTTTAATTCCTTCCAACTAAATTTTGACTCTGTTTTATATAATGCCTCAAAATATGTATCAAATTCTTGGAATATATTATCAGGGTTATTCTGCATCACTCCTTCCCTATCTTTAATGGAATGGATACTTCAATTCCCTTGTTGATTTTTAATTAGGGCTATTCATTTTTTATCCGGTTTTCTCATTTCCATAAATCTCTCTTGACCTTTAAAACTAGCTTTTCTCCTACTTTTATAAATTAAATAACTTTCTAGTTTTTCTTGTTTATCTTCCTAGTCCTTTTTATTGTCCTCTGATCCATCTATTATGAATTTTTCCTCTGCTTCTTTTACTATATCCATAAAAAATGTTTCCCTCTTATTAAACTCTTTTTTCTTTTTTTCAATTGCATGTATTATTAGTTCCCCTCGAAGAAATTTCCCACACAATTTGGTCTGAGGCTGTACCCCTGGTTCCTATCAAAAATTTCCATTAACTGCTGTTTGATTACCTCATTATCCAAAAATTAAAACCAATATGCATTAATTTTGCATGTCCTCGCTAAATTTCCCACTCCCGTATCGATTTTAATTCTTAAAGGAGAGTGATCCGAAATACAACAAGTACAATAATTAATCTTTTTAATCTTTACACTCCCCAACTTATCACTCAGACACAAATCTATGCGGGATATCGTTTTATTGGTTTTATTCCAACATAAATAAATATATATTTTTCCCTGAATTGCGAGCTCTCCATATCTCTCCATATGTCTATTAATCCTGGGGTTTGTCCATAGTTCTTTCTTACCTTTCCCAATCTTAACCTTCATTCATCACACAATTTATATCACTTTGAATCAATAGCGGACCTTCCCTCTTTCCTTGCCAAAACCTAATTACAATTTTAAGAACGTCGGATGTGAACGGCGGAGATATATACAAATGCCAAAATGCATATTAATTTCTCCAATTTCCCATATAATATTATTAATCTTCCTTCTGTGTCAATTAACTTATCATATAACTCCCATTTTACTTTATTGTGTATCATAACTGTAACCCCTCTAGAACATGGGGTGAAAAAAGAGTGATAACAATGTGAAAAAAAAATATTTTTAATTCACTGTGAAGTTTCTTTGATTAAATGTGTTTCCAGTAAACAAATTCTACCCGGTAAGTGCTTTTTTTGAATATCTCCCATCGCTATTCTTTTATGTTTATCCCCCAAAACCCCTTACATTCCTTACCAATATGCTCGTACACATCCTATCTTCTTTTTGAAATCATTAATTCTACCAAATGGGAAGGAAGAGGATGAGAGACAGAGAGAGAAAGAAAAAAAAAAGAATTTATGTCAGCAGGACCTCCCATTCCTGACAAGTTTCTATTCTAACATGTGCCCCCCCCCCTCCCCTCGTATCCCCATGCCAAGTTTACATTAAATTTCTACCCTCCCAATACCTTTATTTATCCATTTTTAAACCCTGACTGTCCATCCAATTTACAACTACCTCCGGATTATGGAAAAACATAGTTGTTTCTTTGTACACAACCCGCATCCTTGCCGGAAATATAAGGGAGAATCTAATTCCATTAAAGTGCATTCTTTTTTTTTAACTTCCTTAAAGGCCATACTTTTTTGTGTGTGCTTCAAATTAATAATTAAGAAATTCCATTATTTTGTTGTTATTATTATACATGACATTATTCTTCTCCCTCAGTGCTCATAAAATCTTTTCTCTCCTTCATTTGATAATTTTATCATTAACGTTCTAGGTTTACTACCCGGTGGGAGGGGATGCATCTGAACCCTGTGAGCTCTCTCAATACCGAATGTAGGGGATATCTTCCCCTCTCCACATTCCTCAATTATCCATCTTTGCATAAAGCTCACTGGGTCCTTCCCCTCCATCCCCTCCGGGAAGCCCCACAGTCTCAGATTCTTTCTCCTAGATCTATCCTCCATTTCTATTATTTTCTGAGTTAGAAATTTGTTCTCATTCTGGCTTTTCTCTACCTTTTTTTTTCAGTATCTGCATTTCATCCTGTAAATCTGACACTCTTTCCTCCATTTCATTACATCTTTCCCTAAGTTTTCTCATGTCATCCCTTATTAATATCAAATCTGACCCTATCCTTACTATCTGATCAGCTAAACCCTCAATAGATGTGTTACATTTCCCTATCGTTCCCAATACCACTTTCATTGTCACTGTTTGACCTTCCTCTTCCTCCACTATATTCTCCCTTACATTTAGCTTTTCCTGCTTGTTTCTTCAAGCTAGTGTTGGTGATGCCACATATTTATCCATCTTCCCAGTGTTCTTATTTTCTTTTACCGGGCTTGTAGATTTCCTTTTTGGGGGAATTTTGATTCTATCACCAACCACAATAAATCCTTCTCTTTTCCCCCTTTTTTTCCTTTTTTCCCCTTTTTTCATTTCCTTTTTCCCCGTACTAACCACAAGTTACAAAAAATTACTTGATACAACACACCAAAGATTCAGCACACCCCAGACTTAGATATTGTTGCATTAAATCATAAATGAGCAGAATGTCCCTTATATTCCAGTCATGGTGCAACATATATGTTGTTTGTAAATTAATAACTTTAATGACTATTGTTAGTAGTTTTCCAGTATCTTAAAATGGAGCAGAACAAGGAGGGGAGATCAAAATTGATCGGTCTCACCCATCCTGTAAATTATTCATCAGACCCCCAGTCGATCTTCCTTCCATTGCTCTCACCATGGTGGGGGTGTCTGTCCGGATAAAACATATTCATATATGCATAGTGGCACATCTAGCTTAAGCTTAGTACATTACGCTGTAAAAAGTTAGTTATACTGTTATATCCCATTATATACCACCAATCTTTAAGCTTCTTAAAAATGCACACAATAAAAAAAAAAAAAAAAAAAAAATATATATATATATATATATATATATATATATATCTATATATATATATGGTGTTAGTAAATTTATAGGTTAGTTCATAGGAATTCTTCACTACTAATACATGTGATGGTTGTTAGTCAGTTCAGTTGTTAGTCAGTTTTCCTAGGACAGTACAAGAGATAAAGACTGGTCAGCCCCTTTTAAGCACAAAAAAAAATGGAGCGATCTCACCCATCCAGCAGACTATTCACCCGACTGTGGACAATTTCTATTCCCCGCTGTGGTTTCACCACAGCGGGGGTAGATTACGCTGAAAGGAGGCACCCTTTAAGATTGCAGGAGGATTCACTTTTGGGGTATCCTCTATTTCTCTGCGGCCTTCACTCCAGGAACTCCGTCTATACCCCTCCTTCACTGGCGACCTCCAGCTGCTGTATCTCCATGCTAGCTCCAGAGCTCTGCATTCATCACCACTCCTCCCGGAGCAACCACGTGTCCTCTGTGCTCCAGCAGCAGCAGCATGCCGCCGCCATCCACCCTTTCTAGGACTCCGGCTCACCTCACCATTGGTGCCTTGAAACGGAACCCGCCTGGCTCACCGCCACAGCTGTGTTCACTATCACAGCCTCATCCCTTCACTCGCTGGCCTGTTCCTGCACAAGCTCGAGTGCTGCGGCGCTGCGGCGCTGCATCACTCCTGTCTTCCCCCCTCTCCTGACACCCGAAGGTGCGTTCCGAGCTGGTCTCAGTTGGGAGGGGGGGGTACCTTAGTCCAGCGGCCCAGCCATCACCGGGACCCACACACGAGGCGGAGGTAAGGGGGTGGAGCCTAACTTAACTTTCTGCCCCCAGATCTCCAGTCTGGTTGAGGAGAATGACGGCAAAGCCAAGGAAGATCAAGAAGAAGTTCCGAAGTACAATTTGGTAGCAAATGTTCCTCTATCACCCCAGATCTCCAGTCTGGTTGAGGAGAATGACGGTGAAGCCAAGGAAGACCAAGAAGAAGTTCCGAAGTACAATTTGGTAGCACATAGAACTCAATGTTTTCCTTATGTAAATCGCCTACTTGCATGATGAGAGGTTCAGTGCAGTATAGCACCTTACAGTTCAGATTTTGACCATTAACAGAGGAAATGTACAAGGGCTTGACAAAATGTTTCAGTGGAAGACAAAGTTTCTGGACCAGGGAGGCACCAATGAAGTCGCCAGCAGAACGAGAGTCCAAAAATGCAGAAGCTTTGAAAGATGTCTCAGCAAGAGAAAAGACCTGAACTGGAATGGTCAAATTAGGAGAGGTAATGTTCACATCTAGGGACGCCACTCTTACTTGTGCAAGTTGCAAACGTTCTCCCAGAGGACGTATAGAACAGTCTTTGAGAAAGTGATCTTGACTTGAACAATATAGGCACAAATTCTCATTCTCATAGGCAAAAATTATTTCCTTATGTGTTAGGCGAAAGCGATCCACCTCCATAGCCTCTTCAACAAGAGGCAAAGAAGACGGAAGAGGTGGAGGTTGGAACACAGGAGCCAGTCAAGGTAATCGCCATGTTTGGGCAGGTTCTCCTTCCAAATGAAGTTCTTCCTGCCTCTCGGCAAAACGCACATCAATACGGGTGGCCAAATGCATAAGTTCGCTCAGGTTAGTCGGAGGATCTTGAGCCGAGAGAGCATCCTTGACTCTACTGGAGAGTCCATTTTTAACCCCTTAAGGACTGAGCCCTTTTTCGCCTTAAGGATTGAGCCCTTTTTTGCAATTCTGACCACTGTCACTCTATGCATTAATAACTCTGGGATGCTTTTACCATTTATTCTGATTCTGAGATAGTTTTTTAATGTCATATTCTACTTTAACATAGTGGTAAATTTTCATCGTTACTTTCATGAAAATTTTGAATTTTTCTGACTTTGAAGCTCCCTGCTTGTAAG
Organism: Hyla sarda; assembly: GCF_029499605.1. Lineage (NCBI taxonomy): Eukaryota > Metazoa > Chordata > Amphibia > Anura > Hylidae > Hyla > Hyla sarda. The sequence goes on from NC_079190.1 coordinate 291,319,548, forward strand.
GAAAAGGGAAATTCCAAATAAATTATATATTGATTCACATATGCAAAATGTCTACTTTATGTTGGCATCATAAAGTTGCCATGTTTTTACTTTTGGAAGACAACAGAGGGCTTCAAAATTCAGCAGCAATTTAAAAAAAAAACTTATGAAATTTTCAAAATCTGAATTTTTCAAATTTTTAAAAGGGGTAATAGGAAAAAATGCCCCCAAAATTTTTAACCCCATTTATTCTGAATATGGAAATACCACATGTGTGGACGTCAAGTGCACTGCGGGCGCACTACAATGCTCAGAAAAAGGGGTACAGTGAGCCCTAACACCCCACAGGTGTATGATGACTTTTCGAAGTCAAATGTGTAAATGAAACCTTTTTTTTATCACTAAAATGCAGTTTTTTCCCCAAAATTTCACATTTTTACAAGGGGTAATAGGAGAAAATGCACCCTAAAATGTTTAACCCCTTTTCTTCCAAGTATGGAAATACCCCATGTGTGGATGTCAAGTGCTCTACTGGCGCACTACAATGCTCAGAAGAGAAGGAGCCACATTTGTCTTTTGGAAAGCAAATTTTGCTGAAAAGGTTTTTGGGGGGCATGTCGCATTTAGGAAGCCCCTATAGTGTCAGAACAGGAAAAAAACATATGGCACACTATTTTGGAAACTACACCCCTCGAGGAACGTAACAAGGGGTACAGCGAGCCTTAACACAGGTGTTTGATAACTTTTTGCTAAAGTCGCATGTGTAAATAGAAAAAGAAAATTTCACTAAAATGCAGCTTTTCCCCCAAATTTTACATTTTTAACCTCTTCAGGACATAGGGCGTATGGATACGCCCTGCATCCCGAGTCCTTAAGGACCGAGGGCGTATCCATACGCCCGTGGGAATTCCGGCCCCCACCGCTAGCCGGTTGGGGACCGGAGCCGGATGCCTGCTGAAATCGTTCAGCAGGCATCCCGGCATATCGCCCAGGGGGGTCATTATGCCCCCCCCCATGTCGGCGATCGCCGCAGATCGCTGGACAATTCAGTCCAGCGATCTGCGGCGATTCCGGGTCAATTGGGTCTCCAGTGTCTCTGACGGCCCCGAACAGCCAGAGCCTGCAGGGGTGAGGTGGCACTGGTGCCACCTCACGATCGCCCTGATTAGTCGGCCGACCAATCAGGGCGCCTGCTGCGGGTGTCACTCCCGCACCCGCTCCGCCCCTCTTCCGGAGGACGTGAGCGGGTGCGGGACGTGCACCCCGGGTGCTGGGGACCCCGATCCCCGGCGTCAATGTTGGGATTGGGGCCCCAGGAGCAGCGGCGGCGGCGGTGACGACGAGGGACTGACTCTCCGGCGTGGATCGTTGGAGGTGAGTGACAGCCTCCTGCTGTTGCTTAGCAACAGCTCCCAGCATGCAAAAAGGGCATGCTGGGAGCTGTAGTTATGCAACAGCAGGAGGCAGACCACCACAACTCCCAGCATTCCCTTATGGGCATGCTGGGACTTATGGTTTTGCAGCAGCTGGAGGCACATTTTTTCTATGGAAAAGTGTACCTTCAGCTGTTGTATAACTACAACTCCCAGCTTGCACAAACAGCTAAAGTGCATGCTGGGAGTTGTAGTGGTGCATCTGCTGGTTGCATAACTACAACTCCCAGCATGCCCGTTGGCTGTCGGTGACTGCTGAGAGTTGTAGTTTTGCAAAAGCTGAAGGCACACTGGTTGTGAAACTCAGAATTTTTTTTTACCTAACTCAGTGTTTCACGACCGGTGTGCCTCCAGCTGTTGCAAACTACAACTCTCAGCAGTCACCGTACACCATGCACCGTACATGCTGGGAGTTGTAGTTTTGCAACAGCTGGAGGCACACTGGTTGTGAAACACTGAGTTAGGTCACAAACTCAGTGATACATAACCAGTGTGCCTACAGTTGTTGCAAAACTACAACTCTCAGCAGTCACCGACAGCCAACGGGCATGCTGGGAGTTGTAGTTATGCAACAGCTGGATGTCCCCCCCCCCCCCCAATGTGAACGTACAGGGTACACTCACATGGGTGGAGGATTACAGTAAGTATCTGGCTGCAAGTTTGAGCTGCCGCAAACTTTCTGCTGCAGCTCAAACTGCCAGCGAGAAACTACTGTGAACCCCCGCCTGTGCGACTGTACCCTAAAAACACTACACTACACTAACACAAAAAATAAAATAAAAAGTAACAAACACTACGTATACACATACCCCTACACAGCCCCCCTCCCCAATAAAAATGAAAAACGTCTGGTACGCCACTGTTTCCAGAACGGAGCCTCCCGCTGTTGCAAAACAACTCCCAGTATTGTCGAACAGCCGTTGACTGTCCAGGCATGCTGGGAGTTTTGCAACAGCTGGAGGCACCCTGTTTGGGAATCACTGGCGTAGAATTCCCCTATGTCCACCCCTATGCAAGTCCCTAATTTAGGCCTCAAATGCGCATGGCGCTCTCACTTTGGAGCCCTGTCGTATTTCAAGACAACAGTTTAGGGCCACATATGGGGTATCGCCGTACTCGGGAGAAATTGTGTTACAAATTTTGCGGGGTATTTTCTGCTTTTACCCTTTTTAAAAATGTAAAATTTTTGGGAAAACAAGCATTTTAGGTAAAAAAATAAATTTTTTTTTTACATATGCAAAAGTCGTGAAACACCTGTGGGGTATAAAGGTTCACTTAACCCCTTGTTACGTTCCCCGAGGGGTCTAGTTTCCAAAATGATATGCCATATGGTTTTTTTTTTGCTGTCCTGGCACCATAGGGGCTTCCTAAATGCGGCATGCCCCCAGAGCAAAATTTGCTTTCAAAAAGCCAAATGTGACTCCTTCTCTTCCGAGACCTGTAGTGCGCCAGCAGAGCACTTTTCACCCCCATATGGGGTGTTTTCTGAATCTGGAGAAATTGGGCTTCAAATTTTTAGGGGTATTTTCTGCTATTACCCTTTTTAAAAATTAAAACATTTTGGGAAAACAAGCATTTTAGGTAAATTTTTTTTTTTTTTTTTTACATTTGCAAAAGTCGTGAAACACCTGTGGGGTATTAAGGTTCACTTTATCCCATGTTACATTCCCCAAGGGGTCTAGTTTCCAAAATGGTATGCCATGTGTTTTTTTTGCTGTTCTGGCACCATAAGGGCTTCCTAAAGTTGACATGCCCCCCAAAAACCATTTCAGAAAAACGTACTCTCCAAAATCCCCTTGTCGCTCCTTCCCTTCTGAGCCCTCTACTGCGCCCGCCGAACACTTTACATAGACATATGAGGTATGTGCTTACTCGAGAGAAATTTGGCTACAAATGCAAGTAAAAATTTTGTCCTTTTACCCCTTGTAAAAATTCAAAAATTGGGTCTACAAGAACATGTAAGTGTAAAAAAATGAAGATTGTGAATTTTCTCCTTCACTTTGCTGCTATTCGTGTGAAACACCTAAAGGGTTAAAACACTTACTGAATGTCATTTTGAATACTTTGGGGGGTGTAGTTTTTATAATGGGGTCATTTATGGGGTATTTCTAATATTAAGACCCTTTAAATCCACTTCAAACCTGAACTGGTCCCTGAAAAATACTGAGTTTGAAAATTTTGTGAAAAATCGGAAAATTGCTGCTGACCGTTGAAGCCCTCTGGTGTCTTCCAAAAGTAAAAACTCATCAATTTTATGATGCAAACATAAAGTAGACATATTGTATATGTGAACCAAAAAAAAATGTATTCGTAATATCCATTTTCCTTACAAACAGAGAGCTTCAAAGTTAGAAAAATGCAAAATTTTCAAATTTTTCATCAAATTTACGGATTTTTCACCAAGAAAGGATGCAAGTATCGACAAAAATTTACCACTATGTTAAAGTAGAATATGTCACGAAAAAACAATCTCAGAATCAGAATGATAACTAAAAGCATCCCAGAGTTATTAATGTTTAAAGTGACAGTGGTCAGATGTGCAAAAAACGCTCCGGTCCTTAAGGCCAAAATGGGCTCTGTCCTGAAGGAGTTAAAAGTGGTAAGAGGACAAAATTTGTAACCCCATCTCTATGGAAATACCCCATGTGTGGACGTCAAGTGCTCTGCTGCTGCACTACAATGCTCAGAAGAGGAGCGTCATTGGGCTTTTGGAGAGAAAATTTGATTGGAATGGAAGGCGGGGGCCATGAGCATTTACAAAGCCCCGTGGTGCCAGAACAGTGGACCCCCCACCCACACACATGTGACCCCATTTTGGAAACTACACCCCTCACAGAATTTAATAAGGGGTGCAGTGAGTATTTACACCCCACTGGCGTTTGACAGATCTTTGGAACAAAGGGCTGTGCAAATGAAAAGTTACATTTTTCATTTACCACTGTTCCAAAAATCTGTCAGACACCTGTGGGGCGTAAATGCTCACTGTACCCCTTATTACATTACGTGAGGGATGTAGTTTCCAAAATGGGGTCACATGTGGGGGTCCATTGTTCTGGCACTATGGGGGCTTTGTAAACACACGTGGCCTTTTCAATTCCGGACAAGTTTTCTCTTCAAAAGCCCCATGGCGCTCCTTCTCTTCTGAGCATTGTAGTTCGCCCGTAGAGCACATTACATCCACATATGGAGTATGTTCTTACTCAGAAGAAATGAGGTACAAATTATGCGGGTTTTTTTTCCTATTTTCCCTTGTGAAAATGAAAAATTTAGGGTAACACCAGCATTTTAGTGAAAAATGTTTTCTTTTAAAATTTTTCCATCCAACTTTGAAGAATTTTCATTAAACACCTGCGGGGTGTTAAGGCTCACTATACCCCTTGTTACGTTTCGTGAGGGGTGTAGTTTCCAAAATGGGGTCACAAGTGGGTATTTTTTTTTTTGAGTTTATGTCAGAACCACTGTCAAATCAGCCACCCCTGTGCAAATCACCAATTCAGGCCTCAAATGTACATAGTGCGCTTTCACTCCTGAGCCTTGTTGTGCGTCCGCAGAGCATTTTACACCCACATATGAGGTATTTCCGTACTTGTGTCACAAATTTTTTTTCCTTTTACCTCTTGTGAAAACAAAAAGTATGGGGCCACACCAGCATGTTAGTGTAAAATGTTTTATTTTTTACACTAACAGGCTGGTGTAGACCCCAACTCTTCCTCTTCATTAGGGGTAAAAGGAGAAAAAGCCCCAAAAATGTGTAGTGCAATTGCTCCCGAGTACGGAAATACCCCATATGTGGCCCTAAACTGTTTCATTGAACTACAACAGGGCTCCAAAGTGAGAGAGCGCCATGCGCATTTGAGGACTAAATTAGGAATTGCATAGGGGTAGAAATAGGGGTATTCTACGCCAGTGATTCCCAAACAGGGTGCCTCAAGCTGTTGCTAAACTCCCAGCATGCCTGGATAGTCAGTGGCTTTCTGGACGGTGGTTACAGGTTTCCATTATGGGTAAGTGAGGATCACTGAACTATTTATTATTGATTTACTTTGGGCTTATTCATAATACCAATTATGTGATAGAGCAGTTAGCTTCACATTTACTATACTGGGGCCCTTTCTGGACCCCTGGTTACTTCTTATTGAATAAGAGCCACATTACATCATTCCCTGACCTCACTATATATATATATATCCATTGTGATTATTACTATTACTGTACCTGATCCACCTACGCGTTTTTGGCTGTATCTGAGACATCTCATTTTGTATTGCTTTATACATACACATCTGGTATTTTATCTTTATTGAATTTAGTCACAAATGTGTGAAGTTTTTTTACTTTTTGGATATAACAATAAAATTTTGCATACTTATCAGTAGCAATTGCTCTTTGTTTGAGTTTTTTCTCTCCTTTTGCATACAATAGTTTATGGAGCTATACTGATTTACAACTTATAGACCCCTAGCACCTAGTACATATCATGAGAAACAGAGAACAATATGTGTAGAGCCCGCAGGGCTGTGTTTGTGAGGGGCGGAAGTAATTATCGCTCCCTGCACTTCCAGGTGGGGCTTATTGGGAACAGGTGGGGGCGTGTGTATATAACTCTCCCCTCTCCTACAGGGGCGGAGCACGTGTCGTTTGTGGAATCTCTGCTTCCTGTGTCTGGTGTTTGAATCTCCCGCAAAATCTTCAGAGCTGCTGCTCACGGTGTTGAGGCCTCGCTGTTCATGAGTCTGGCTTGGGGGGGTGCAGGCGCGGCATCCTGGCAGCTCCGCTGGCTGTCTTATCTGGGGATGCTGTGTCTCACTCTGATTATAAGGTAATATAGGGCAGGTATGGTTCTGGTTGGCTCTGCCCGCAGCAGTAGTGGGGTCCAGGCAGCAAGCAGGTGAGTTAAATCGGTGCTGGGGGTGGCACGGCCTCAGCATCTCGTGCAACCTGCTAGCTGCCTCATGGTGGCATGTGGACCGCCCGCCACCCGCACAGCTTCAATTGTCTATGCCCTCGGGACAGGTTGCGGCAGCTGCCCAGTTCTCTGTATGGCCGCTCGTTAGGTGGTCCTGTCGACTTGTCTGCTATCGTTAACCTAAAGTATAGTGCAATACTCTACGGAGGGTTGTTTCAATATGTTTGCTGTATTCAGTTTGGTGCATTGCTCTGCAAAGAGTCATTTCAATAACTTTTGCTGTGTGCTGCAGTGCTCTGCGGGGTATATGGTGCCCTTGCAGTATACGGTACAGTGTACTGCTCTGTAAAGGGTCTCGTAACAATATAACATGTACTGTATAACAGTATAGTGCAGCCCTCTGCAGATGGTCTCGTTACAATATAGTATACATGATATATGGTTATGGCGCAATGCTCTACGGGTCTCGTTACAATATAGTATACATGATATACAGTTATGGTGCAGCGCTCTGCAGATGGTCTCGTTACAATATAGTATACATGATATACAGTTATGGCGCAGCGCTCTGCAGATGGTCTCGTTACAATATAGTATACATGATGTACAGTTGTGGTGCAATGCTCTACAGATGGTCTCGTTACAATATAATATATACAATATACAGTATAGTGCAATACTCTGCAGATGGTCTCATTCCAAACAAACTTTATACAGTTAGTGCAATGCTCTGCAGCTGGGATGGTTTCAATATAACATATTATATGGGGTATAGTGCAATGCTCTGCAGAGGGTCGTTACAGTTAGCATGTGCAGTGTGGTGCAGTGCTCTGCAAAGGGTCTTGTTGCAACACAGGGTGGCATGTACTGTGTTTGGTGTGGTGCAATACTCTGCAGAGGATCTCGTTGCAGGGTAGCATATGCTGTGTGTGGTGGTGCAATGCTCTGCAGAGTGTCTTGTTTCAATATAGCATACGGTAAACAGTAGGGTGCAATGCTCTGTAGAGATAACATAGGCTACATCTACTTAAATCATAGTATACACGGTGTAATACTCGTTATTTGCACGATCATGGTATCCATACAGTTCATACGCTTGGGTTATAATGGGCATACATGCATTACTGGTACAAGGTGCACACGAGTAGAGCATCTTATATAGTTATAATGGTCACACGCTCACGGTTCTTAAATTGTTCACATGTTGACCGCATTCATTGTTTCGTGCGGTTGTGGCCACGGGCTCATAGCATGTTTACAGCATTATACTGCTTATCGTACTCATACCTCATAGCGTCATACCACATGTAATCAGTCTGCAAGACTGGGTTTGTGGGATGGAGGACTATAAAAGGTCCACAATCCCCCTCTTCTGGGCGTGCGTTGCGTTTGCAGTGTTCTCTTTACAGAAGCACTGCTGTGAGCTCATACGCTAGGAGGGAGAGAAGTTGCGTTTTCGGTGGTTATACAAAGAATACAAAGAAGTTGCCAGTACAGGTGAGTCCCGTTGCCTCGCTAATGCGAGGTAACGGCCTGGTCGTTTTCTTCACTTTTTAAATATTTACCCGCCGTGGTATCCTCCCTCATTGTGTTTGTCTTGGCCGGCGGTTCGCTCCGCCACCGGCCGTTGTTTCACCTGGTGGCCACGGTGTCACCCCTGGTGGCGATATTCCCCTCACAGCCCGCCTACCTTCGGTCACGTTTGCAGGTCCACGTCACTGATCAGCGTCTGCACCGGTATCCAAAGCACCATGCACGCCGCTGCGCAGTCTGTAACATCATCCCGGCACCGGTGGTTATGTGTGCAGGTGACTCAGGGTATCACATGATGCCGATGGGCGGGCGCTCTGACATCTCAGTCCAACCCTATACATCATCAGCATCTTGCGAGTTACAGGTGTGTGTAAAAGATAAATAAATAATGGAAAAAAAAATAAAAAAAATAAAAAAAACAATGATAATAAATATACTTATATTTTACACATACGGCAGTCCTCACCTGCTGGCCCACACAAACCCCCACCTCAGATTGGCTCACAGCAGTCCCGACTCCACAGTGGTCGTTTCATTTCAGGCACACAGGAGCGGCATCCTGCTTACACACACAAAACCCCACCTTAGGTCGGCTCACAGCAGTCCGACTCCACAGTAGTTGGTTCATTTCAGGCAGACAGGAGCGGCATCCTGCTTACACACACAAAAAACCCCACCTTAGGTCGGCTCACAGCAGTCCCGACTCCACAGTGGTTGTTTCATTCAGGCAGACAGGAGCGGCATCCTGCTTACACACACAAAAACCCCCCCCCCTTAGGTCGGCTCACAGCAGTCCCGACTCCACAGTCGTTGGTTCATTCATGTATACAGGAGCGGCATCCTGCTTGCACACACAAAACCCCACCTTAGGTCGGCTCACAGCAGTCCCGACTCCACAGTGGTTGGTTCATTCATGTATACAGGAGCGGCATCCTGCTTGCACACACAAAACCCCACCTTAGGTCGGCTCACAGCAGTCCCGACTCCACAGTCGCTGGTTCATTCATGTATACAGGAGCGGCATCCTGCTTGCACACACAAAACCCCACCTTAGGTCGGCTCACAGCAGTCCCGACTCCACAGTGGTTGGTTCCTTCAGGCATACAGGAGCGGCATCCTGCTGTGCCTCTTCACCTTGAGAACTTTTTCATTCAGTGCGAACTCAAATAGCAGTAGCATAAGTGGGGAGCCCGTCATACCTGACAGGCCTTCGGGTGGCAACTCGCTTTTTCATATTGTTACTGACACGTCTTCCAGAGCAATATCAATTGGGATAGCGGTAGTATAAGTGATCAGCCCATCATACCCGACACGTCTTTGGGGGGCAGATCATTTTTCGTATTGTTACTGACACGCCTTCAGAGCAATACCGACATACGTAGTGATAGCATAAATGACTAGCCCATCATACCCGACACGTCTTCGGGGCGCAAATCGTTTGCCCATATTGTTACTGACACGTCTTCAGAGCAATATCGACTATAGGTTAAAAATAGTGCTAAAAAGAAAAAAAATAAATAAATATATATATATATATATATATATAAATAGTCTGGCATATAATATATCATATAAATCACTTCCCCCACCGCACAGGCTGGATACAGCACACATATTCAGTCACGCAGAGGCCTTTCCCTCCGATGGGAGATGTTTTCATCACGCATGTCCTTTCATCAGTGAGTGATTTTTATATGAGCGTTTTTGTTTCTCTTCAGGGCTTAGCTCTTGGTGACTTTGCTGTTGAAGTTGGGGAGGCAGATCCAGGTCGATTCCGGAGACTCTGGACAGGGCTTCGGACAGAGGCAGTGTCTCTTCTTATCGAGTGTGGACGATCCCTAGGATCATGGAGGAGTTGCGCAAGAGGGGAGTACCTTTTGCAGCAACCGCCAGGAAAGCTGAGCTGCACAGACTTTTGTTGAAGAATCCTCTGGCAGGCCCCAGTGTAGCCACGGTACCCGGGACTGGAGATGGCTCACAGTCCGGGCAGCTACTCCAGATGATGAGCTCTGTGCTGTCATCGATGACTGGGTTTCAGGACAGACTTGAGTCATTGGAAAGGGACAGGGCTGCTGCCCAGGCAACGGCCGTTGCCGATACCGCGGTCCCCTTACCACCGGTCCAGGAGGAGGTCATCCAACCCCCTGGCACCCGTGGCGTCCACGTCAAGGGCTCTCGTCCCAGGTACGGCTTTTGAGGACTTAAGCGTGGCCCCTGAATCCTACGTCCTGGCCAGCATACACAAAGAGGTCATAGAGGGCAAGAACATAAACCTGGCCGCTCTGCTGATAGCATCCCATGATGTCAATGACACCAAGATGGTGTCTTGTGGGGAAGTGACAGTGATGTTCAAAAGCAGGGATGCTAGACTTGGCAGGAAACTCAACTTCTCCGAGTTCATGGTTGCATTCAGCATGTATCGGGATGTGGTATGTTCAGGCTATTTAGGCATGTCTGTTGTTACAGTCTCAATCAGGTAAGGTGCCTTCATGAACCTTGTCAGGCGACATGACCCACATGGTCTATCAGGTAGATGGGTATTTCTTGTCATTTACCAGTCAGTTTAGTTTTTGCCTCTTAAATAAGCAGGGGATTGGTGCTTGTCAGACCTACCATGAAGTTAGCCTTTCCGTGTCCATTTGAAGTAATGTCACAAGTAGGGATGGTAATAGGTATAGTTCAGTTAGTATATTTGGCAGGGAGTGTTATCATTCTCAGGTTGTTTCTTTACAGATGGACGTTACTACCAGTTTCCAAGGTATGGTTAACACCTCTAATTGGTTGAGGCTACTCTTTCAGCACACAAGGAATAGTCTACTTCGGGTATGTGAAGATTGATGCTGGCTGTAGGAAGTGTTATTTCAGGAATTGTATTTATCCTAGCATGGTTGCTTTTTGCCCTCTATAGGCGTGCCCTCATTACGCGGTTATGGCACAACTCTGACCGCTATGCTAGGGTAAGATCTTGTATAGGTATTAAGCCAATCTTTCCTGTCACTAGTACATGTATGGAGCCTGAGCACAAGTGTAGAGCCTGCAGGGCTGTGTTTGTGCGAGGGGCTGAAGTAATTATCGCTCCCTGCACTTCCAGGTGGGGCTTATTGGGAACAGGTGGGGGCGTGTGTATATAACTCTCCCCTCTCCTACAGGGGCGGAGCACGTGTCGTTTGTGAAACCCTCCCAACCCTCCCTTATTTTATTGCTTCACTATGGGGCATGCCCTCTATAGGCGTGCCCTCATTACGCGGTTATGGCACAACTCAGACCGCTATGCTAGGGTAAGATCTTGTATAGGTATTTAGGCAATCTTTCCTGTCACTAGTACATGTATGGAGCCTGAGCACAAATACCTATCTGGTGGAGTTCATTCTTTTTGTGTTTAATCTTCAAATACTTTGCAGAATTCTGCAAGGAAGGCCGGCAAGTTTGAAGAGACCGGATCATTATGATCCCAGAGAAGAGTGGCCCAGGCTAAAGCTTTTCCAGACAGTAGACTGACCACAAACGCCACTTTAGCTCGCTCCGACAGGAACTGAATCGCCATGACTTCTAGATGCATAGAACACTGTCATGAAGCCTCTACACAACTTGGGATCTCCTACAAACTTTGAGCGCAAGGATGAGTGAAGCTTGGACCCAGAAGAAACAGTTGACACAGGTGGAGGCTCAGGCACAGGTTGCTGCAGTTGCTGTTGTTGCTGCTAAGTGGCAAGTAGCTGTTGCACCATAGCAGAAAGTTGATTCAGCTGTTGCGCTTGACGAGCTAACTGCTGCGACTGCTGAGCCACAATGGTGGAGAGATCTGAAAAATCTGGCAGAGGCACCCCATGGCTGAATCTTACTGTAAGGGTCATGGCAGGTGGTGGATCCTCTGGGCTTGTGTGGATGATGACGTGAGCCGTGCTCGGGACAAGGCCTTTCCAGACAGCAGGCTGACCACGAACGCCACCTTAGACCGTTCTGTAGGAAATAGGTCAGACATCATCTCCAGGTGTAGGGAACACTGGGACAGGAATCCACGGCACTGATTAGAGTCTCCATCAAACTTGTCTGGTAGAGACAGGCGGAATCCGGGAGCAGCCACTCGCTGGAGCTGGCGGAGGAGATGGTTGCTGTTGTTGCGGCAGAAGCTGTTGCAGCATAGCGGTCAACTGAGTCAACTGCTGTCCTTGTAGCGCGATCTGCTGTGATTGCTGGGCGACCACGGAGGTTAGGTCAGCAACACTGGGCAGCGGGACCTCAGCGGGATCCATGGCCGGATCTACTGTCAGGATCCGGACTGGTATGCGGGGAGGACACGGGTGGTGGATCCTCTGTGTCAGTGAGGTGATGGCGTGGGCCGTACCACGGGAACGGAATCTAAGGTGCAGCTGGTTTTCACCAGAGCCCACCACAAAGTGGGATGGTCTTGCTGTGGCAGGCGGCACCCAGGTCGCTATCCCTGGCACGACTCGTCCGCACAGGTAGCTGGGGTGAAGCGTGGTACAGGAGGGAGGTGCACACACTTATAGGGAAGGAACAGGTAAATACACTAATTAGAGCCTACTAGCCCTTTAAATCACAGAGCTCCGGCGCACATGCCCTAGGAGGCAGGAGCACGTGCGCCAGGACTGAGAACACAGAAGACCAGGGAGGTGAGTGATGGGCTTGATGCGAATACCAGCCCCTCCGGCAGCAGGGACATGGGAGGAGAGCGCTAACGACCAGCATATCTGGCCGGAGCGCTGACGTTACAGATTTTAGCATGCATATGTACTCAGTACTTGGTTTGGGCCCATTTTGCAGCAATTACTGCCTCAATGCGGCGTTGTATACAAGCTATCAGCCTGTGGCGCTGCTGAGGTTTTATGGAAGACCAGGATGCTTCAGCTCTTCTGCATTGTTTGGTCTCATGTCTCTCATCTTTCTCTTGGCAATGCCCTATAGATTCTCTATCGGGTTCAGGTCAGGCGAGTTTGCTGGCCAATCAAGCACAGTAATCCCATGGTCATTGAACCAGGTTTTGTTGCCTTTGGCAGTGTGGGCAGGTGCCAAGTCCTGCTGGAAAATTAAGTCAGCATCCCCATAAAGCTTGTCTGCGGAAGGAAGCATGAAGTTCTCCAAAATCTCCTGGTAGACGGATGCAATGACCCTGGACTTACCCCTTAACCTCTGAAGACGTCACACCTGTGGCGACACATGTTATGGGGGTAATGTGAAAGATTTTAATGGCAGCATCAGCACTAACCACTGCACACACTGCAGGTGTGCTGTGTATAAGTACCATAACAGTCCTGGTGGACAGCTTTGCAATGATTTCAGTGCATGTGATGCTCTGTTTTTAATCGTATTTAGCTCATAGGTATCAATTGTATTTCAATAAAAGTTAAGTATTATAAGTTTATAGTAAGGGCTAACAAATGGACTTTTCACTCAGTCCCATTGGGCTGAGTTGCTGGAAAAATTGACCCTGGACTTGAAGCACAGTAAACCAACACCAGCAGATGACATGGCTCCCCAAATCAACACAGACTGTGGAAACTTCACACTGGACTTCAAGCATCTTGCAGTGTGCGCCTCTCCATTCTTCCTCCATATTCTGGGTCCTTGGTTTCCAAATGAGATGCAAAACTTGCTCTCATCAGAAAAGAGAACTCAGGACCACTGAGCAACAGACCAGGTCTGTTTTCCTTTAGCCCAGGTAAGACGCTTCTGACGTAGTTTGTTGCTCAGGAGCAGCTTGACAAGAGGAATACGACATTTGAAGCCCATGTCCAGGATCCGTCTGTGTGTGGCTCTTGATGCACTGACTCCAGCCTCAGTCCTCATTTTTGAATGGCCTTTTCCTGACAATCCTCTCCAGGCTGTGGTCATCCCTGCTGCTTGTGCACCTTTTTCATCCACACTTTCCCCTTCCACATAACTTTCTATTAATGTGCTTTGATACAGGACTTTGGGAACATCCTACTTCCTTTGCAATTACCTTTTGAGGTTTCTCTCCTTATGGAGGGTGTCAGTGATGGTTTTCTGCACAGCTGTCAAGCCAGCAGTCTTTCCCATGATTGTGATTGCTACTGAACCAGACTGAGAGACCATTTAAAGGCTCAGAAACCTCTTGTTATGTAGCTGATTAGAGTGGGACACTTTGAGCCTGGAACATTGCACCTTTTCACACTATTCTAATTTTCTGAGATTGTGGATTTGGGGTTTTCATGAGCTGTAAGCCATAATCATCAAAATTATGACAAATCATGGCTTGAACTATCTTACTTTGCATGTAATGAGTCTCTCACCTTTTAAGTTGCATTACTGAAATAAATGAACTTTTGCACAATATTCTATTTTTTCAAGTATCACCTGTATGTTGCAATCTACCCTTATGGCGACTTATTGTACAGTCAAGATAGTTAACATTACATGCTGAACAATGGATAGGGTAAACAAGCCCGGTTGTGTTGCAATTTATGTAAGAATTAATAATCCTTTTAGCATTGACTATAAGCCCTGCCACAATTCTAGTTTGGCAGGTAAACTTACAGTAATTGCACCTGCATACGAGTCCCGGGTGTCTCCTCACCTCTCACTGTCCTCGGACTATCTCCTCCTGTACTTCGCCGGCACGAGCTGCCTCTTTCCTTAGGGCATGCACATGGCAGCGTTACTAGTTTTAAAGGGCCAGTATGCCCTTAATTGGTCACCTGCAGGGCGGACATTATATAGTCCGGCACCTCTCTTTTATGGTGCAGAATCTTGGTGCCTAGAGAAAGCATTTCATATAGTGTGCCTTCTTAGTGTTCCTGACCTCCGGCTTGTGACCTGGCCTTGCTCCTTTGCCTCCTGCCTCCTGACCTAGTGCCTGTGACCCGACTACCCTTCTTTGCTGCCTGCCTACAGACCTGTGCTTCATCCTGTCTATGCTTAATCTTCTGTGCCAAGTAACATCTGGGCAACCTGTGTGAACGGATCATGCCAGGGGTAGGGACCTGGGTGCTGCCTGCCGCAGCCAGTCCATCCCGCTTTGCAGTGGGCTCTAGTGAAAACCAGTGGCACCTTAGACTCCGCTCCCTGGTATGGTTCAGTCATTGTTCACACAGGATAGCGGATCCACTAACCAGCCATTACGGTAAGACTGTTACAATTATCATCAGATGTAGCAACCATGCCACACTTCATTCAGTATTTGGATAATAACCCATGTTCTCTGCGGTTTACTTATGAATGTCACACCCAAAAAATATATCTGGATGTCAAGTTGAAGGTTTGTGACAATATTGGTGTCACATTAACATTTTAGGAAAAGACAGCAGGTGTTTCCTGTATTACATACAAAAGAATTTCAGATGGCACTCACTCACTGTACAGCGGTAATGTCTTTATTCCAAACTGACAGGTACAGACGCAATCCAGGCTAATGGCCCGTTTCACACTATTCATGCTTCCTCATGACCAATGACCTACACATTACCCCCACCCTTTTTATATACAGCAACCTTATTGATTATTCACAATGGTTAAAATGGATAATACTATGCCTGTTAAAAAATATATATAAAAAATAATAGGAAATTACTGCACAAATAAGTTACACTTCAAAGATACTGCTGTAAGACCGGTAAGGAGACTGACGTAAGGTGTAAGTTATTATCTTATTCCACCTAACATTACCATTATTTATTTAGATCCTATGTACCCATTTTTAACTCTTATCACATTAGACTACTTACGAGAAGACTAGAGATGAGTGAATAGAAGCTGATGAATCCGAATTTGTTACGAATTTCATGAAATGTTCGATTTGCAACGAATGGGAATATTGATGCGATTCTATTGCGCAAATTGCTTAATTAAACTCCATCTAGTGCGGTCCAGGCTCCAGGGCATCTAAAATAGCAGATCCACATGTGAGGACATGGGGCAAGGAATTCTGGGAAGGCGGGAAGGCAAGGCAGGAAGATGGGTAGGGGGGATGACCCTGAATCACATGTAGTATGCAGCCTATCAGCAGCCAGTCACCCCTGTGATGTCACAGACCTATATAATCGGCAGCCATATTGCGGCCAGTCACTTCATTCATTACACTGCAGAGAGATAAGACGGACAGCCTATGTGTGTTACACAGAAAAGCTTTTTCCAGCAGTGTTTCACCTTCTAGTCACATCAGCGTTCTGGTGGACAGAGAGCAGTGCTTTTTTTCCACTGAAAAGGATTTTTACTGCAGCCATAAACCTCCCTGTCACTTTCTACAGCATTGTATTACAGAGAGGGGAAGAGAGCTGTGTGTTGCCTCATACAGTTCAAAAGCTGCCTCAACTTCATAAACCTTAGCAGAGGAGGCAGGAATAATTTTTCTGCGCAATTCTGTGCATCTGCTGCTTATGCTAGTCTGTAGACGATATAATACCCAGCAGTCCATTCCTAATAGTCTTTGACAGAGTGCAATTTTGGGTTTAGTGCACAGCTTTTGTGTGCTCCAACACTGTTGTGTACTGCTGGTGTTGTGCAAAAATACGCTTTTTAAGCGTACTGTAGCGCATTTTTCTGCCCTTATAAGTGTATACCACATACCTACATCTAAGTAGTGTACTATTTTGTAGCTGTTAATCTGTCAATGGCCTAGATACTGTGAAAGTCCAGGCAAAAGTAATCACCGGCTGGTGTTTTACTCCAATACTTTTTTTTTAAGCGTACTGTAACATATTTTTCTGCCTCATAAGTGCCTACCACATACGTACATCTAAGTTGTGTACTATTTTGTAGCTGTTAATCTGTCAAGGGCTTAGATACTCTGAACGTTCAGGCAAAAGTACTCACCGGCTGGTGTTGTACTCAAATACTTTTTCAAGCATATTGTAGCGCATTTTTCTGCCCTCATAAGTGCATACCACATACCTACATCTAAGTAGTGTACTATTTTGTACCTGTTAATCTGTCAAGGGCCTAGATACTGTGAAAGGCCAGGCAAAAGTACTCACCGACTGGTGTCGTACTCAAATACTTTTTTAAGCGTACTGTAGCGCATTTTTCTGCCCTCCTAAGTGCATACCATACGGTGTGGCAGTTTTTCATCAAGTATCCGGAGGAGGTTAACATAGCCACATGCAAGATATGTCGGCAGAAGGTGAAGCGCGGCCAGGGTCCCAATGTTGGCTCCATGGCCCTGCGTCAACATATGCTTTGCCATCATAAAGCGGCCTGGGAGAACCATGGCCCCGATGTAGTGGTCCGGCTTGCTGCATCACCCAGTGGCACGTCGCTCCCTACTTCAGCCTCAGGGAGCTGTGTGTCATACCCTCCTTCTGTCGCTCCAGATGCTCCTACTCCTCCTACTTTTAGTCAGTCATTTCGCCAGCAATCCATCGGTGAAGCCATGTCCAAGAGACAACAGCATGCACCCACTCATCCAACGGCGCAGAAGCTGAATGTGCTCCTATCTAAGTTGCTGGTGCTGCAGTCCCTCCCTTTTCAAGTAGTGGACTCTGCACCTTTTGGAGAACTGATAGCTTGTGCTGAGCCGAGGGGGAGAGTGCCAAGCCATAATTTCCTTGCGAAGAAGGCAGTACCAGCCCTGCACAATTTTGTGGAAGAGAAGGTGGGCCAGTCCTTGAACCTGTTGGTGTGTACCAAAGTGCACAACAGCGCCAACGTCTGGAGCTGTAACTATGGTCAGGGACAATACATGTCCTTTATGGCTCACTGGGTGAATGAGGTTCCTGCACAGCCACAACACCAATTTGGACAGGTCATGCCGCTTCCTCCTCCACGCTCTCAGGTTGTTGGTCCTGTGACAGTGTGCGACTCCGCCTCCTCATCATCCACCATGTCCTCAGCCACTACTTCCCAGACAAGTCTCAGTGCCTCTTCAGCATACCATGTGTGCAGGGCACAGCGGTGTCATGCTGTTCTTCACATGGTTTGCCTTGGCGAACTGAGTCACACAGGGGAGTCACTTGCACAAATGGCACAATGCATGCTCACTTGCTTGCATAGTGACAGCCGAATTGTCACCATTCGGCAGCAGGATGACTTCTGGCTCTCCACCTTATTGGACCCTCGCAACCGCCACAAAATAGGGGCCTTTTTACACCCACTGAGAAGGAGGACAAGCTAACCTACTACAGAGGCATCTTATGTAGTCAGTTGGCAGATGCCTATCGGCGCCATCGTCCATCATCACGCAGGTCTGACTCTGGAGGCCCCCTGCCCTCACCTTCCACTGCCATGTATGCTGGGGAGGGGTACCCGCTCCATGAGCAGCAGCCTGAGTTTACAGTCGCTGATAATTGCCTTTCTTCACCCGCATAGTGAAGCAACTCAGCAGCAGGTAGACCTGGAGCAGGACCTGAACCAGCAGGTGGTGGCATACCTTGAAATGCCCATGCCAACACACCTTGAAGATCCGCTGGACTTCTGGGCAGCCAAACTTGATTTGTGGCCTCAACTAGCAGAATTTGCCCTGAAAAGATGTCCTGCCCGACCAATAGTGTGCCATCAGAGCGGCCATGTTTAGTGCGGCGGGGGCCATAGTCACCCCAAGGAAAACTCGTCTGTCCACAAAAAAAGTGGAGGGACTGACTTTTGTGAAGATGAATCAGGCATGGATCAGCCAGGATTTCCACCCACGAATGCCTGATGCATGAGAGTAGATTGACCATGGTGCCACACCAACACTTAATAAATATGGATAGTGCTAAACATATTTAAGGCACTGCTCCCCAGTTACAAACATTCCTCCGCATCAGACCTTTTTTTACCCACCTTCATCACCACCCGGTGATGAAGGTGAGTAAAAAAAACTGATATTGCCACCCACTGCACCAATCTATCACCGGGTCACTTTCGGGACTCCTGATGCTGCTGATGCCAACTCCAGGCTGTGCCATTCAGCCACTATATGGTCTCCTCATGCTTCAGCCACCTCCAGACTATGCCATTCAGACACTATATGGTCTCCTCGTGCTTCACCACCTCCAGGCTGTGCCATTCAGCCACTATATGGTCTCCTTATGCTTCAGCCACCTCCAGACTATGCCATTCAGACACTATATGGTCTCCTCGTGCTTCACCACCTCCAGGCTGTGCCATTCAGCCACTATATGGTCTCCTTATGCTGCAGCCACCTCCAGGCTGTGCCATTCAGACACTATATGGTCTCCTCATTGTTACGCCGAGCGCTCCGGGTCCCCGTTCCTCCCCGGAGCGCTCGCCTCATCTTCGTTGTTGCAGCGCCCCGGTCAGATCCACTGACCGGGTGCGCTGCGGGTCCGCCTTCAGCCGGGATGCGATTCGCGATGCGGATAGCGCCCGCTCGCGATGCGCACCCCGGTCCCCGTACCTGACTCGCTCTCCCTCGGTCCTGTCCCGGCGCGCGCGGCCCCGCTCCCTAGGGCGCGCGCGCGCCGGGTCTCTGCGATTTAAAGGGCCAGTGCACCAATGATGGTGCCTGGCCCAATCTTCCCAATTAGCTTAATTGGCTCCCACCTGTGCACTTCCCTATATCACCTCACTTCCCCTGCACTCCCTTGCCGGATCTTGTTGCACTTGTGCCTAGTGAAAGCGTTCCCTTGTCTGTTCCTAGTCCGTGTTCCTGACCTCCTGCCGTTGCCCCTGACTACGATCCTTGCCGCCTGCCCCCGACCTTCTGCTACGTCCGACCTTGCTTCTGCCTACTCCCTTGTACCGCGCCTATTTTCAGCATCTTCAGCAGCCAGAGAGGTGAGCCGTTGCTAGTGGATACGACCTGGTCACTACCGCCGCAGCAAGACCATCCCGCTTTGCGGCGGGCTCTGGTGAAAACCTGTAGTGGCTTAGAACCGGTCCACTAGCGCGGTCCTCGCCATCCCTCTCTGGCACAGAGGATCCACTACCTGCCAGCCGGCATCGTGACAGTAGATCCGGCCATGGATTCCGCTGAGGTGCCGCTGTCAAGTCTTGCCGACATTTTCACGATGATCACCCAACAAAATCACCAGCTGGCATACTTGTCCTCCGTGGAACAGCAACTGAACTCACAGTTACAGCAGCTGCTGCCACTGACACTGCAGCTGCAACTGCAACAACCATCTCCTCCGCCGTCTCCTGCAACTCCTCCGCAGCGTCCGGCCATGGATTCCGCTGAGGTGCCGCTGTCAAGTCTTGCCGACATTTCCACGATGATCACCCAACAAAATCACCAGCTGGCATACTTGTCCACCGTGACACAGCAACTGGAGTCACAGTTACAGCAGCTGCAACTGCAACAACCATCTCCTCCGCCGGCTCCTGCAACTCCTCCGCAGCAACCGGCCGCTCCTAACCCCTGCTTGTCTCTGCCGGACAAATTTGATGAGGACTCTAGACTCTGCCGTGGTCTCCTTTCTGGAAAGGCCTTGTCTGGGGCCACACCACTCTGGGACCGCAATGATCCTGCCACAGCCACAGTCCAGTCCTTCTTCGCTGAGGTCCGTGGTGTCTTCGAGGAGCCTGCCCGAGCTTCTTCTGCCGAGACTGCCCTGCTGAACCTGGCCCAGGGTGTTTCTTCCGTTGGCGAGTACGCCATTCAGTTCCGTGCTCTTGCTTCCGAGTTGTCCTGGAATAGTGAGGCTCTCTGCGCGACCTTTAAAAAAGGCCTATCCAGCAACATTATAGATGTTCTGGCCGCACGAGAGACTCCTGCTAACCTACATGAACTCATTCATCTTGCCACTCGCATTGACATGCGTTTTTCCGGATGGCGTCTGGAGCTCCGCCTGGATATGGACTTTGTTCGCACGAGGCGTTTTTTCTCCCCGGCTCCTCTCTCCTCTGGTCCTCTGCAAACCGTTCCTGTGCCTCCCGCCGTGGAGGCTATGCAAGTTGACCGGTCTCGCTTGACACCTCAAGAGAGGACACGACGCCGCATGGAGAATCTTTGCCTGTACTATGCCGGTACCGAACACTTCCTGAAGGATTGTCCTATCCGTCCTCCCCGCCTGGAAAGACGTACGCTGACTCCGCACAAAGGTGACACAGTTCTTGATGTCAACTCTGCTTCTCCACGCCTTACTGTGCCTGTGCGGATATCTGCCTCTACCTTCTCCTTCTCTACTATGCTCTTCTTGGATTCCGGATCTGCAGGAAAATTTTTTTTGGCCTCTCTCATCAACAGGTTCTACGTTCCTGTGACCAGTCTCGCCAGACCCCTCTACATCTATTGTTTTTACAATAAAAGATTGGACTGTCTCGTACGTTTCCACACAGAACCCCTCCTAATTTGCATCGGACCTCATCACGGAAAAATTGAGTATTTTTTCCTCAGGTTCTTTGGCCCCAAGAAGAGGGGGAGACCCAAGGGGGGGGGTACTGTTACGCCGAGCGCTCCGGGTCCCCGTTCCTCCCCGGAGCGCTCGCCTCATCTTCGTTGTTGCAGCGCCCCGGTCAGATCCACTGACCGGGTGCGCTGCGGGTCCGCCTTCAGCCGGGATGCGATTCGCGATGCGGATAGCGCCCGCTCGCGATGCGCACCCCGGTCCCCGTACCTGACTCGCTCTCCCTCGGTCCTGTCCCGGCGCGCGCGGCCCCGCTCCCTAGGGCGCGCGCGCGCCGGGTCTCTGCGATTTAAAGGGCCAGTGCACCAATGATGGTGCCTGGCCCAATCTTCCCAATTAGCTTAATTGGCTCCCACCTGTGCACTTCCCTATATCACCTCACTTCCCCTGCACTCCCTTGCCGGATCTTGTTGCACTTGTGCCTAGTGAAAGCGTTCCCTTGTCTGTTCCTAGTCCGTGTTCCTGACCTCCTGCCGTTGCCCCTGACTACGATCCTTGCCGCCTGCCCCCGACCTTCTGCTACGTCCGACCTTGCTTCTGCCTACTCCCTTGTACCGCGCCTATTTTCAGCATCTTCAGCAGCCAGAGAGGTGAGCCGTTGCTAGTGGATACGACCTGGTCACTACCGCCGCAGCAAGACCATCCCGCTTTGCGGCGGGCTCTGGTGAAAACCTGTAGTGGCTTAGAACCGGTCCACTAGCGCGGTCCTCGCCATCCCTCTCTGGCACAGAGGATCCACTACCTGCCAGCCGGCATCGTGACACTCATGCTTCAACCACCTCCAGACTGTGCCATTCAGACACTACATGGTCTCCTCATGTTTCACCACCTCCAAGCTGTGCCATTCAGCCATATATGGTCTCCTCATGCTTCAGCCACCTCCAGGCTGTGCCATTCAGACACTATATAGTCATGCTGCCACAAACTCCAGGCTGTGCCAATCAGGCACTATATGTTCTACTCATGCTGCCACAAACTCCAGGCTGTGCCAATCAGGCACTATATGTTCTACTCATGCTGCCACAAACTCCAGACTGTGCCAATCAGGCACTATATGTTCTACTCATGCTGCCGCCAACTCCAGGCTTTGCCATTCAGTCACTATATGGTCTCCTCATGCTTCAGTCAACTCCAGGCTGTGCCATTCAGACACTAAATGGTCTCCTCATGCTTCACCACCTCCAGGCTGTGCCATTCAGCCACTATATGGTCTCCTCATGCTTCAGCCACCTCCATGCTGTGCCATTCAAACACTATATTGTATCCTCCTGCTTCAGCCATCTCCAAGCTGGGCCATTCAGCCACTATATGGTCTCCTCATGCTTCAGCCTCCTCCAGGCTGTGCCATTAAGACACTATATGGTCTCCTCATGCTTCAGCCAACTCCAGGTTGTGCCATTCAGACACTATATGGTCTCCTCATGCTTCACCACCTCCAGGCTGTGCCATTTAGCGACTATATGGTCTCCTCGTGCTTCAGCAACCTCCAGGCTGTGCCATTCAGACTAGGGATCGACCGATTACCGGTATGGCCGATATTATCGGCCGATAATCACGATTTTGGGCATTATCGGTATCAGCAATTACCTTGCCGATAATGACCCCTGCACCGCCCCCACCACAGCGCGACCGCCTCCCCCCCCGCCACCGCCGCCACCACCCGCTTCTCTCCCCTACCTGTCAGGGTGGTCCGGGCCATCCATCCATCCTTCCTGTAGTGTCCGGTGGCATTCCAGGTGGAGGGTGAACCGGTCCAGGCTGTCCTTCTCCGGGGGTCATCTTCTCCACTCCAGGCAGGCTCTGGCCTAGTACGCTGCATAGACGCCGCTACGTCGTGACGTCAGGTGCGTTGCTGCGCAGCGGCGTCTATGCAGCGTACTAGGCCGGAGCCTGCCCGTTATGGAGAAGATGACCGCCGGAGAAGAAGGACAGCCCGGACCGGTTCACCCTCCACCCGGAATGCCGCCGGACACTACAGGAAGGATGGATGGATGGCCCGGACCACCCTGACAGGTAGGGGAGAGAAGCGGGTGGTGGCGGCGGTGGCCTATGGCACCGCAAAAGCCACTGCAGTGCATTGATTTAAAGCGCCCGTTTTAAATCAATGCTCTGCAGCGGTGTCGAGGGGGGATAAATAGCCGATAACTTATACCGGAATTTCGGTATAAGTTATCGGCTATCGGCCCTAACCTCCACCGATTATCGGTATCGGCCCTAAAAAAACGATATCGGTCGATCCCTAATTCAGACACTATATAGTCTCCTCATGCTGCCACAAACTCCAGGCTGTGCCAATCAGGCACTATATGTTCTACTCATGCTGCCGCCAACTCCAGGCTGTGCCATTCAGTCACTATATGGTCTCCTCATGCTTCAGCCACCTCCAGGCTGTGCCATTCAGACACTATATGGTCTCCTCATGCTTCAGCCACCTCCAGGCTGTGCCATTCAGACACTATATGGTCTTTTCATGCTTCAGCAAACTACAGGTTGTGCCATTCAGACACTATATAGTCTCCTCATGCTTCACCACCTCCAGGCTATGTCATTCAGCCACTATATGGTCTCCTCATGCTGCCGCCAACTCCAGGATGTGCCATTCAGACACTATATGGTCTCCTCATGCTTCACCACCTCCAGGCTGCGCCATTCAGCCACTACATGGTCTCCTCGTGCTTCAGCCACCTCCAGGCTGTGCCATTCAGCCACTATATGGTCTCCTCATGCTTCAGCCAACTCCAAGCTGTGCCATTCAGCCACTTTATGGTCTCCTCATGCTTCAGCCACCTCCAGGCTGTGCCATTCAGACACTATATGGTCTCCTCATGCTTCATCACCTTCAGGCTGTGCCATTCAGCCACTATATGGTCTCTTCATGCTTCAGTCACCTCCAGGTTGTGCCATTCAGACACTATATGGTCTCCTCATGCTTCAGGAATCTACAGTCTGTGCCATTCAGACACTATATGGTATCCTCATGCTTCAGCCAACTCCAGGCTGTGCCATTCAGCCACTATATGGTCTCCTCCTGCTTCAGCCAACTCCAGGCTGTGCCATTATGACACTATAGGATCTCCTCATGCTTCACCACCTCCAGGCTGTGCCATTATGACACTATATCATGCTTCAGCCAACTCCAGGCTGTGCCATTCAGCCAATATATGGTCTCCTCCTGCTTCACCACCTCCAGGCTGTGCCATTCAGACACTATCTGGTCTCCTCGTGCTTCACCACCTTCAGGCTGTGCCATTCAGCCACTATATGGTCTCTTCATGCTTCAGCCACCTCCAGGCTGTGCCATTCAGACACTATATGGTCTCCTCATGCTTCAGGCATCTACAGTCTGTGCCATTCAGACACTATATAGTATCCTCATGCTTCAGCCAACTCCAGGCTGTGCCATTCAGACACTATATGGTCTCCTCATGCTTCAGCCAACTCCAGGCTGTGCCATTATGACACTATAGGATCTCCTCATGCTTCACCACCTCCAGGCTGTGCCATTCTGCCACTATATGTTCTACTCATGCTGCCGCGATCTCCAGGCTGTGTCATTCAGCCACTATATGGTCTCCTCATGCTGTCACAAACACCAGGCGGTCATTCAGCCACTATATGGTCTCCCCATGCTTCATCACCTACAGGCTGTGCCATTCAGCCACAATATGGTCTCCTCATGCTTCACCACCTCCACAAAAATCTATGCAAAACAGAGAAAAAAATCATTGTGCGACAAAATTTAAGAAAAAACACAATATTGTAAATTTTGGGGGCTTCCGTTTCTACGCAGTAAATTTTTCAGTAAAAATGACACCTCCTCTTTATTCTGCAGGTCCATAAAATTCAAATGATACCCTACTTTTATAGGTTTGATTTCGTCGTACTTCTGGAAAAAATCATAACTACATGCAGGAAAATGTATACATTTGAAGGGGTACTTCGGTGCTAAGACATCTTATCCTCTATCCAAAGGATAGGGATAAGATGCCTGATCGTGGGGGTCCTGCATGTACACCATTGGCCATGTGGTTTAATTAACAATATATTTTTATATTCGGACATTTCCGCATGCGGCGATACCACATATGTTTATTTTTATTTACACTGTTTTTTGTTTTTTTATGGGAAAAGGGGGGATTCTGATTTTTATTAGGGAAGGGGTTAAATCACATTTATTAACTTTGTTCCGCTTTTTTTGCAATGTTATAGCCTCCATAGGGGGCTATAACACTGTACACACTTATATTTTACATTGATCAATGGTTTCTCATAGGAAACCATTGATCGATGATTCTGCCTCTTGACTGCTCATGTCTGGATCTCAAGCAATCAGACACCAAAAAGCAGGTAAGGGGACTCTCCTCGTATCCTACAGCTGTTCAGGACACCACGATTTCACCGCAGCAATCCCAAACAGCCCACTGAGCTAGCCAGGGGTAGTTTAGTTTCACTTTAGACACGGCGATCAACTTTGAACGCCACGTCTAAAGGGTTAATAGCATGCGGCACCGCGATCAGTGCCACACGCTATTAGCCACGGGTCCCAGCCGTTGTTAGAGCCCGGATTTTAGAAAGGAAGCAGACTCAGGGCGTACAGGTACGCCCTTGGTCCTTAACAGGTTAAACTTGGGAATCTAATATAAATGTTAAATTTTAATAAAAAAAAAATCTATGTCATCTTTTCAAGACTGAGGCCCTATGGTCGTCCACATCATATTATGTGTGGAATTATCACAAGAATCCAATGGAACAGCTTGGAGCAATAACAATGAACCATAACTGATTAAATGAAATATTCGCACTTTCATAGTCAGGGGACCACTGAGAGGCAGGGGCTGGAACAGGGCGTTCCAGTGATGGAGATACCTTTTGTAATAAAATTTCATAGGGTACCATTAAAAAAATAATTTAAAAAAAAGATACAGTACTGATGAAAAAAATTGTAGTTAACGAAACTTATTTTTTTTTATAACTACATTTTTATTATTTTTTAAACAATCAATTTATGTGGGTGGGCAGGAAACTAAAAATGTAGCCAACAATAATAGAAATTTAGAAAGGGGCAATTTAAATGTAAAAATAATATATTTGTTATAATAAATTTTGTTAAACTTTTTATTAATAATATATTTTAATAATGTGTTGAATAAAGTGTGTGTTTTTAACTTTTTTCATTTTTTTTTCTTAATTTTTTCAATTTAAGTAGTACTACAACTCCCAGCATGGAACAGACTGTTCCATGATGGGAGTATGTAGTACATGTACTAATAGACAGATTGCCCCAGGTGTCACTTCTGACGCCCGTTGCGATCCTCCTATATAATGTATAGAAGTGGGCGACACAGCCGCTCTTCTCCGCTATCTTCACATCACAGATTCATATTTCCCGCAGAGAGCTGTGATTGGTGAGGGGGAATAGGTATATATACGGCCGTGCAGGGGGCCAGAGAAGAGCTGCCGGCCGCATCTATACATTATACAGGACGATCGCAGCGGGTGCCAGGATCACAGCGGGTGTGCGACAGAAAAAAACAAACAGAATCTGAATCACTCAGAGTGAAAAAAAAACATACATAATGGGCATTGATTTTGGGAAAAGGGGCGTGTTCCCTACATTTCAGCCAAAATCACTCGTCTTTTCCTAAAACCCCTCTGAAATTCATGTGAATTATCTGGGAAGAAAACCCATTACTTTAAAGCATGTAGAAAGTTTCAGAAACGGGAGTAAATTCTCTGGCTGTTTGCTCCTTTGCCTGCCTCGTCTTATTCAGGCAATTCTTACTTGTCATTTTTTATTTATTTTGCACAATAAAATTTTTAAGCAAGGTTTTAGCTTTAATAACCAGCCTAGCGGTATTCCCGAGCGTAACTCGGGGGTTAATTTTCATTGCTAGAAGCGGGAAGAATTGCAGAGTTGCTGTGCGGGCTGCACAGTATATCGCAAAAGCAATTGAATCACGATTTTTGCTTTTTGCGATATAGCGATGCAGCCCCCTGGAAAATATGTGATTATCTGCTCGGGTCGGCTCCCATTGTGGGGGCCGGCCAGAGCAGGTAAAGACATATACTAAAAATCAGTGTTTCTCAACCAGGGGGCCTCCAGATGTTGCAAAACTACAACTCTCTGGAGGCCCCCTGGTAGAAAAACACTGAACTAAGTGTAAAAGTAAAAAGGAGGAAAATAAAAAAAAACTTTTGCTCACCTAATCCCGGTCTCTGCAGATGTCGTTCCCCTCCGTGCGCTCCGGTCCCTGCTCTCTTCACTATTCATCTTACAGGACCTTTCCCTTTTCAGCCAATCACAGGCCGCAGTGGTGTAAAGCCTGTGATTGGCTGAAGGGGAAAGGGCTTGTTCTGCAGCAAATACACTAGGTTTGAAATCTGCCCGGCAAACCCAGTGTATACTGCTGCAGGACAAGAAAAGGTGACAGAGGGGGGAATGTGACACAGGGGAGAATGTGACAAGGGGGGGGGTATGTGACAAGGGGGGGGAAATGTGACAAGGGGGGGATGTAACAGGGGGGAGGGGAATGTGACATGAAAGGGGGGATGTGACAAGGGGGGAGGAATGTGACAAGGGGGGATGTGACGGGGGGAGTGGAATGTAACATGGGGGGGAGAGAATGTAACAAGGGGGGGGAATGTGACAGGGGGGATGAATGTGACAGGGGGGAGAATGTAACAAGGGGGGGGGATGTGACAGGGGGGTATGAATGTGACGGGTAGGAATGTAACAAGGGGGGGAATGTGACAGGGGAGGGATGAATGTGACAGGGGGGGATGAATGTGACAGGGGGGGAATGTGACAAGGGGGGGGAATGTGACGGGGGGAGATGTGTGTCACGATGCCGGCTGGCAGGTAGTGGATCCTCTGTGCCAGAGAGGGATTGGCGTGGACCGTGCTAGTGGATCGGTTCTAAGTCACTACTGGTTTTCACCAGAGCCCGCCGCAAAGCGGGATGGTCTTGCTGCGGCGGTAGTGACCAGGTCGTATCCACTAGCAACGGCTCAACCTCTCTGACTGCTGAAGATAGGCGCGGTACAAGGGAGTAGACAGAAGCAAGGTCGGACGTAGCAGAAGGTCGGGGCAGGCAGCAAGGATCGTAGTCGGGGGCAACGGCAGGAGGTCTGGAACACAGGCTAGGAACACACAAGGAAACGCTTTCACTGGCACAATGGCAACAAGATCCGGAGAGGGAGTGAAGGGGAAGTGAGGTATAAATAGGGAGTGCACAGGTGAACACACTAATTGGAACCACTGCGACAATCAGCGGCGCAGTGGCCCTTTAAATCGCAGAGACCCGGCGCGCGCGCGCCCTAGGGAGCGGGGCCGCGCGCGCCGGGACAGGACAGACGGAGAGCGAGTCAGGTACGGGAGCCGGGATGCGCATCGCGAGCGGGCGCTACCCGCATCGCGAATCGCATCCCGGCTGGAGACGGTATCGCAGCGCACCGGGTCAGTGGAGCTGCCCCGAGCGCTGCGGTAGCGAGAGAGAAGCGAGCGCTCCGGGGAGGAGCGGGGACCCGGAGCGCTCGGCGTAACAGTACCCCCCCCCCTTGGGTCTCCCCCTCTTCTTAGAGCCTGAGAACCTGAGGAGCAGACTTTTGTCTAGGATGTTGTCCTCAGGTTCCCAGGATCTCTCTTCAGGTCCACAGCCCTCCCAATCCACCAAAAAGAACCTTTTTCCTCTGACCGTCTTGGAGGCCAGTATCTCTTTCACTGAGAAGACGTCAGAAGAACCGGAGACAGGAGTGGGAGAAACTAATTTGGGAGAGAAACGGTTGATGATGAGTGGTTTAAGAAGAGAGACATGAAAGGCATTAGGAATACGGAGAGAAGGAGGAAGAAGAAGTTTGTAAGAGACAGGATTAATTTGGCACAAGACTTTGAAAGGACCAAGATAGCGTGGACCCAGTTTGTAAC
The DNA here is from genome assembly GCF_029499605.1 of Hyla sarda. NCBI lineage: Eukaryota > Metazoa > Chordata > Amphibia > Anura > Hylidae > Hyla > Hyla sarda. Next base: position 291,348,585 of record NC_079190.1, read on the forward strand.
TGGGGACACGAAAGCGGACATATTTAGCGGAGAGCCATACCTTGTCTCCGGGAGCAAAAATGGGGGGAGCTCTTCTTCTCTTATCGGCAAACTTTTTCATGCGAGATGAAGCCTGTAAAAGAGAATCTTGGGTCTCTTTCCATATGGTGGAAAGATCACGAGTCACTTCATCTACAGCGGGCAAACCAGAGGGCAAGGGAGTAGGGAGGGGGGGAAGAGGGTGACGGCCGTACACCACGAAAAATGGGGATTTGGAGGAAGATTCAGAGACTCTAAAATTATACGAGAATTCGGCCCATGGTAGAAGATCTGCCCAATCATCCTGGCGGGAGGAAACAAAATGTCGTAAATAATCACCCAAGACCTGGTTAATTCTTTCTACTTGTCCATTGGATTGAGGATGATATGCAGAAGAAAAGTTTAATTTAATCTTGAGTTGTTTACAGAGAGCCCTCCAGAATTTTGACACGAATTGGACGCCTCTATCCGAGACTATCTGTGTGGGCAACCCGTGAAGACGAAAAATGTGTACAAAAAATTGTTTAGCCAACTGAGGCGCTGAAGGAAGACCAGGAAGAGGGATGAAATGTGCCATCTTGGAGAATCGATCAACGACCACCCAAACAACAGTGTTGCCACGGGATGGGGGTAGGTCTGTAATAAAATCCATACCAATCAGAGACCAAGGTTGTTCGGGGACAGGCAGAGGATGAAGAAAACCAGCGGGCTTCTGGCGAGGAGTCTTATCCCGGGCACAGACAGTGCAGGCTCGCACAAAGTCCACGACATCCGTCTCCAGAGTCGGCCACCAATAGAAGCGAGAGATGAGTTGCACAGATTTCTTGATGCCTGCATGACCTGCGAGATGGGAGGAGTGACCCCATTTGAGGATTCCGAGGCGTTGGCGTGGAGAGACGAAGGTCTTTCCTGGAGGAGTTTGCCTGATGGAGGCTGGAGAAGTGGAAATCAGGCAGTCAGGAGGAATGATGTGTTGCGGAGAGAGTTCAACTTCCGAGGCATCCGAGGAACGAGAGAGAGCATCGGCCCTAATATTCTTATCGGCAGGCCGAAAGTGAATTTCAAAATTAAATCGGGCAAAGAACAGAGACCACCTGGCCTGGCGAGGATTCAGCCGTTGGGCAGACTGGAGATAGGAGAGGTTCTTGTGATCGGTGTAAATAATAACTGGAAATCTTGATCCCTCCAGCAGATGCCTCCATTCCTCAAGTGCTAATTTAATGGCTAGAAGCTCTCGATCCCCGATGGAGTAGTTCCTCTCCGCCGGAGAGAAGGTCCTAGAAAAAAAACCACAAGTAACAGCATGCCCGGAAGAATTTTTTTGTAGAAGGACCGCTCCAGCTCCTACAGAGGAGGCATCAACCTCCAATAGGAAGGGTTTAGATGGGTCAGGTCTGGAGAGCACGGGAGCCGAAGAAAAGGCAGACTTGAGCCGTTTGAAGGCGTCTTCCGCTTGAGGAGGCCAAGACTTGGGATTGGCATTTTTTTTGGTTAAAGCCACGATAGGGGCCACAACGGTAGAAAAATGTGGAATAAATTGCCTGTAATAATTGGCGAACCCCAAAAAACGTTGGATAGCACGGAGTCCGGAGGGGCGTGGCCAATCTAAGACGGCAGAGAGTTTGTCTGGATCCATTTGTAGTCCCTGGCCAGAGACCAAGTATCCTAGGAAAGGAAGAGATTGGCATTCAAACAGACATTTCTCTATCTTGGCATAAAGTTGATTGTCACGAAGTCTCTGAAGAACCATACGGACATGCTGGCGGTGTTCTTCTAGATTGGCAGAAAAAATCAGGATATCGTCCAGATATACAACAACACAGGAGTATAAGAGATCACGAAAAATTTCATTAACAAAGTCTTGGAAGACGGCAGGGGCGTTGCACAGGCCAAAGGGCATGACCAGATACTCAAAGTGTCCATCTCTAGTGTTAAATGCCGTTTTCCATTCATCCCCCTCTCTGATGCGGATGAGATTATAAGCACCTCTTAAGTCCAGTTTGGTAAAGATGTGGGCACCTTGGAGGCAATCAAAGAGTTCAGAGATGAGGGGTAGGGGGTAGCGGTTCTTTACCGTGATTTTATTAAGACCGCGGTAGTCAATGCAAGGACGTAGAGAGCCATCTTTTTTGGACACAAAGAAAAATCCGGCTCCGGCAGGAGAGGAGGATTTACGGATAAAGCCTTTTTTTAAATTTTCCTGAATGTACTCCGACATAGCAAGAGTCTCTGGGGCGGACAGAGGATAGATTCTGCCCCGGGGTGGAGTAGTGCCCGGGAGGAGGTCAATAGGACAATCATAAGGCCTGTGAGGAGGTAGAGTCTCAGCTTGTTTTTTGCAAAAAACATCCGCAAAGTCCATATAGGCCTTAGGGAGACCGGTTACAGGGGGAACCACAGAGTCACGGCAAGGGGTACTGGGAACCGGTTTTAGGCAGTCCTTGAAACAAGAGGGCCCCCAACTCTTGATCTCCCCAGTGGACCAATCCAGGGTTGGGGAATGGAGTTGAAGCCAGGGTAGTCCAAGGAGGATTTCGGAAGTGCAATTGGGGAGGACCAAAAATTCAATCTTCTCGTGATGAGGTCCGATGCACATTAGAAGGGGCTCCGTGCGGAAACGTATGGTACAGTCCAATCTTTCATTGTTTACACAATTGATGTAGAGGGGTCTGGCGAGACTGGTCACTGGGATGTTGAACCTGTTGACGAGAGAGGCCAAAATAAAATTTCCTGCAGATCCGGAATCCAAGAAGGCCATAGTAGAGAAGGAGAAGGCAGAGGCAGATATCCGCACAGGCACAGTAAGACGTGGAGAAGCAGAGTAGACATCAAGGACTGTCTCACCTTTGTGCGGAGTCAGCGTACGTCTTTCCAGGCGGGGAGGACGGATAGGACAATCCTTCAGGAAGTGTTCGGTACTGGCACAGTACAGGCAGAGATTCTCCATGCGGCGTCGTGTCCTCTCTTGAGGTGTCAGGCGAGACCGGTCGACCTGCATAGCCTCCACGGCGGGAGGCACAGGAACGGATTGCAGGGGACCAGAGGAGAGAGGAGCCGGGGAGAAAAAACGCCTTGTGCGAACAAAGTCCATATCCTGGCGGAGCTCCTGACGCCTTTCGGAAAAACGCATGTCAATGCGAGTGGCAAGATGGATGAGTTCATGTAGGTTAGCAGGGATTTCTCGTGCGGCCAGAACATCTTTAATGTTGCTGGATAGGCCTTTTTTAAAGGTCGCGCAGAGGGCCTCATTATTCCAGGATAATTCTGAAGCAAGAGTACGGAATTGTACGGCGTACTCGCCAACGGAAGAATTACCCTGGACCAGGTTCAACAGGGCAGTCTCAGCAGAAGAGGCTCGGGCAGGTTCCTCAAAGACACTTCGAATTTCCGAGAAGAAGGAGTGTATAGAGGCAGTGACGGGGTCATTGCGGTCCCAGAGCGGTGTGGCCCATGACAGAGCTTTTCCAGACAGAAGGCTGACTACGAAAGCCACCTTAGACCTTTCAGTAGGAAACTGGTCCGACATCATCTCCAAGTGCAGGGAACATTGGGAAAGAAAGCCACGGCAGAATTTAGAGTCCCCATCAAATTTATCCGGCAAGGATAGTCGTAGACCAGAAGCGGCCACTCGCTGCGGAGGAGGTGCAGGAGCTGGCGGAGGAGATGATTGCTGAAGCTGTGGTAGTAGCTGCTGTAGCATCACGGTCAGTTGAGACAGCTGTTGGCCTTGTTGCGCTATCTGTTGTGACTGCTGGGCGACCACCGTGGTGAGGTCGGCGACAACTGGCAGAGGAACTTCAGCGGGATCCATGGCCGGATCTACTGTCACGATGCCGGCTGGCAGGTAGTGGATCCTCTGTGCCAGAGAGGGATTGGCGTGGACCGTGCTAGTGGATCGGTTCTAAGTCACTACTGGTTTTCACCAGAGCCCGCCGCAAAGCGGGATGGAGTTGCTGCGGCGGTAGTGACCAGGTCGTATCCACTAGCAACGGCTCAACCTCTCTGACTGCTGAAGATAGGCGCGGTACAAGGGAGTAGACAGAAGCAAGGTCGGACGTAGCAGAAGGTCGGGGCAGGCAGCAAGGATCGTAGTCGGGGGCAACGGCAGGAGGTCTGGAACACAGGCTAGGAACACACAAGGAAACGCTTTCACTGGCACAATGGCAACAAGATCCGGCGAGGGAGTGAAGGGGAAGTGAGGTATAAATAGGGAGTGCACAGGTGAACACACTAATTGGAACCACTGCGCCAATCAGCGGCGCAGTGGCCCTTTAAATCGCAGAGACCCGGCGCGCGCGCGCCCTAGGGAGCGGGGCCGCGCGCGCCGGGACAGGACAGACGGAGAGCGAGTCAGGTACGGGAGCCGGGATGCGCATCGCGAGCGGGCGCTACCCGCATCGCGAATCGCATCCCGGCTGGAGACGGTATCGCAGCGCACAGGGTCAGTGGAGCTGCCCGGAGCGCTGCGGTAGCGAGAGAGAAGCGAGCGCTCCGGGGAGGAGCGGGGACCCGGAGCGCTCGGCGTAACAATGTGGAATTTCAATGCAAAAAATTGTACCGCTTTTGGTCTTTTCAACACTTTTTTTTCCTATTGTTTCAGTAATGATGGTGATTCCAAAAAATTGAAGAAGAAAAAAAAATATATATATGTGTGTGTATATATATATATATATATATATATATATATATATGTATACACTCATTTAATACATCTATCTATATGTGTCTCCTTCCTCAGGTCCGAGTTACAGTGTGTGGATACAGTACTTTATATAGACATATTTCCATGAATACATTAACCCAGGGTCTGAATGCCATTGGAGGATAAGTATGACGTCAGCCTCCAGGGTCTAATGGTGGTGTATAGGAATGAATGGGCTAGATCTATAACATTGTGATTTTTTTTGCCAATTGAAATCAATGGGCCCATTGTGGTCTATGGAAATCTTGTGGCAAATGAGCTAGAAAGCTAAACAGGTAGTAATGTGGATGGGAAACCCTGGTGTGGGTTCAATTCCTGGGTTGATATATGATGTTGGGATTATACTTTAATTAGGATAGACATATATGGGTCAATTGATAGTTAAGAAAGTGTTTGAACTGTGGGAACTAGGTCAATTGGATACCATAAATGGGCAACTAGGTTAATTGAAACAGGAGGTAATGTGTGGTATCCAATTGACCTGGTTCCCACGGTTCAAAAATTCATGTCTATCCTAATTAAAGTATAATCCCAACACTGTATATCAACCCGGCCTCGTTACTACCAGAACCCAGCTGTTTAGCTTTCTACCCCCATGGGCAAAAAATCAGATCTAGCCCATTCTTTCCTATACACCACCAATCGGCCCTGGAGGCTGACGTCATACTCATCCTCCAATGGTATTCAGTAGAGATGAGCGAACTTACAGTAAATTCGATTCGTCACAAACTTCTCAGCTCGGCAGTTGTGTAAATTAGTTCAGCCTTCAGGTGCTCCGGTGGGCTGGAAAAGGTGGATACATTCCCAGGAAAGAGTCTCCTAGGACAGACGGGAGGCAGAGTGGTAAGTATGAGGCTCTGTTCACATTGTATGTTTTGTATAATGTGAACAGACCTTTCTGCCAGTGTCTTCCCAGACATGGAGACTCCAGCTGTTGTTAAACTATAACTCCCAGCATGCCCAGACAGCCAAAGGCTGTCTGGACATGCTGGGAGTTGTAGTTTTGCAACAATTGGAGGCTCTCTGTTTGGGAAGACACTGAGAGCGCCAAAAATTTCATAACCCATTTTTTGTGTTTCTTTTTTCTCCTCGTTTCAGATCCATGTATGCAGAGGATTGAGGCGGATTTGGTGGATTACAGTGATGAACTAGATTTTTTTTTCTTTTAATAAAATGGCTAACGAGGACTGTGGGGGAGTGTTTTTTGCAATAAAAATTTTTTCCTATGTGTTGTGCTTTTTTAATTACATTTTCAGGCTTTGTAGTGGAAGCCGTCTTATTGACGGAATCCATTACTAAGCCGGGCTTAGCATTAGCCCCATAAAAGCTAGCGCTAACCCTCAACTATTACCCCGGTATTCACCGCCACAGGGGTGCCAGAAAGAGCTGGTAACAACAGGCCCGAAGCATCAAAAATGATGCTCCTGGGCCTAGGCGGTAACAGGCTGGTGTTATTTAGGCTGGGGAGGGCCAGTAAAAAGGGCCAGGTGGTCCTCGGCCACCCTGGTAACGTCAGGCTGTTGCTGCTTGGTTGGTATCTGGATGAGAATAAAAATGTTGGGAAAATGTTATTTATTTATGAAAAAAAGCATAGGGTCCATGCCATTTTTGTGTTTTTAAACTTCTCCTGTTTTGTGTAGATTCAATAATTGAGAAAATAAAATATATTGATTTCATAACTGGTCCCCTCTTTTGTAGTGGTTTCTTTGTTGAATAGGTTATATATTAGTGTTCTAGAACCACAGGACCTTATTACCGGGTTTACAGTGTATGTACCCCCATTTCTATGTTGGTGCTTAAGTCTATAATGACCAATAGGGAGGCAGTTAATGGTACATACCAAAACATGATGCGAAAAAAATTACAGATCATACAGATTTTATAGATCGGCATATTTCTCTGGGAAAAGAGAGGAAATAATTAATCAAAGCGGAGGGCTACGGCGTCAACACTTGTATATACAGGGTGACACTAAATGGGCCGTACATGATAGGGACGGTGTATGGCAGCGGGTACATAAATGTATTATAAAGTATAGTGGATGAGCCATAGACAGTAACAGTTATTTGGATTACAACAGTGGCCACTATAACAAATGGCTAAACAAGTGCCAAGGGACTGGCGCAAGGCGAATGTGGTGCCAATCTTCAAAAAGGGCTCTAGGTCTTCCCCAGGAAACTATAGACCGGTAAGTTTAACGTGCATTGTGGGTAAATTGTTTGAAGGACTTATAAGGGATTACATACAGGAATACATAGGGGATAATTGTATTATAAGTGATAGCCAGCATGGGTTTACTAAGGATAGAAGTTGTCAAACCAATCTAATTTGCTTTTATGAAGAGGTGAGTAGAAGCCTTGACAGAGGAATGGCTGTGGATATAGTGTTTCTGGATTTTGCTAAAGCATTTGATACTGTCCCTCATAGACGTCTGACAGGTAAGTTAAGGTCTTTGGGTTTGGAAATTTTAGTTTGTAACTGGATTGAACACTGGCTCATGGATCGTACCCAGAGAGTGGTGGTCAATGATTCGTACTCTGATTGGTCCCCGGTTATTAGTGGTGTACCCCAAGGTTCTGTACTGGGCCCGCTGTTGTTTAATTTATTTATTAATGATATAGAGGATGGTATTAACAGCTCTGTTTCTATCTTTGCAGATGACACCAAGCTTTGTAGCACGGTACAGTCTATAGAGGATGAGCATAAGTTACAAGATGACTTGGATAGACTAAGTGTCTGGGCATCCACTTGGCAAATGAGGTTCAATGTGGATAAATGTAAAGTTATGCATCTGGGTACTAATAACCTGCATGCATCGTATGTCTTAGGGGGGATTAAACTGGCAGAGTCACTGGTAGAGAAGGATCTGGGTGTACTTGTAGATCACAGACTACAGAATAGCATGCAATGTCAGGCTGCTGCTTCCAAAGCCGGCAGGATATTGTCATGTATCAAAAGAGGCATGGACTCAAGGGACAGGGACATAATACTCCCCCTTTATAAATCATTGGTACGGCCTTACCTGGAATATGCTGTTCAGTTTTGGGCACCTGTCCATAAAAGGGACACTGCGGAGTTGGAAAGGGTGCAGAGACGCGCGACTAAACTAATATGGGGAATGGAACATCTTAGCTATGAGGAGCGATTAAAGGAGTTACAATTGTTTAGTCTTGAGAAGAGACGTTTAAGGGGGGATATGATAAACGTATATAAGTATATTAATGGCCCATACAAAAAATATGGAGAAAAACTGTTCCAGGTTAAACCCCCACAAAGGACGAGGGGGCACTCCCTCCGTCTGGAGAAGAAAAAGTTTAGTCTCAAGGGGCGACACGCCTTCTTTACCATGAGAACTGTGAACTTATGGAACAGTCTACCTCAGGAACTGGTCACAGCAGGAACAATTAACAGCTTTAAAACAGGATTAGATACATTCCTGGAACAAAATAAGATTAATGCTTATGAAGAAATATAAAATCTCATCCCTTCCCCAATATCGCGCCACACCCCTACCCCTTAATTCCCTGGTTGAACTTGATGGACATATGTCTTTTTTCGACCGTACTAACTATGTAACTATGTAACAATATCACATATGGTCAGTAAAAAAGAACAAGAAGGAACTGCACAAAATCCTCCGATTACATCCAACAAAGCAAAATCCTAACCAAAAGATTCAAATCCAAAGGTTACTGTCACATCTGGGCTGGGCAGTAAACTTACGCCCCTAGTCCCGCTCCCGTGATATAACGCGGGGTTATACTGTAACCCCGCATCATATCACGGCGGGCCCGGCGTCATAGTGAAGCCGGGACCCGCTGCTATTAGTGCGCGGCACTGATCGCGGTGCCGCGCCCTATTAACCCTTTAGCCGCGCGCTCAGTGGCGTTGCGACCCGGGTGCGGGGGGTGCGGCCTGCACCGGGTGACACCAACCTAATGGGGTGACACCAAGATGCTCCGCAGCACCCCCCCCCCCCCCCTGCTACACAGACACCCCCCATCTGTGCCTGACCGGCCACCCATCCGTCAGCACCCCCCCCCCCCGCGCTGTGTGTGCGGTGCGGTGCGCCCTTCCGTCCGTCAGCAACCCCCCCCTCTTTCACCTGCACTGTGCGCCCGTCCGTCATCACATCCCCTCGCCGTTACAAGCACTGTGCCCGGCCTCCGCTCCCACGTCTGCGCCGGCCTGACGTCACACTGCATGGCCGCGCAGGAGGACGTCAGTGACGTCACTCGCAGGGCGCCAGGTGAGAAGGAGCGCTGCTGGATGGGTGAGTGTGTGTGTCTGTCTCTCTGTCTGTGTGTGTATGTGACTCTGTGTGTGTGTGTGTGTGTGTGTGTGTGTGTGTGACTGTGTGTGTATGTATGTGACTCTGTGTGTGTGTGACTCTGTGTGTGTGTGAGTGTGTGTTATGTGACTCTGTGTGTGTGTGTGTGTGACTGTGTGTGTATGTATGTGACTCTGTGTGTGTGTGACTCTGTGTGTGTGTGAGTGTGTGTTATGTGACTCTGTGTGTGTGTGTGTGTGTGACTGTGTGTGTATGTATGTGACTCTGTGTGTGTGTGACTCTGTGTGTGTGTGATTGTGTGTTATGTGACTCTGTGTGTGTGTGTGTGTGTGTGTGTGTGTGTGTGACTGTGTGTGTATGTATGTGACTCTGTGTGTGTGTGTATGTGACTCTGTGTGTGTGTGTGTGTGACTGTGTGTGTATGTGACTCTGTGTGTGTGTGTGTGTGACTCTGTGTGTGTGTGACTGTGTGTGTATGTGACTCTGTGTGTGTGTGACTGTGTGTGTATGTGACTCTGTGTGTGTGACTCTGTGTCTGTCTGTGAGTGTGTGTCTATCTGACTGTGTGTGTTTGTGTGTGTGTGTCTCTCTGTGTTGTATGTGGTTTTTTGTGTGTGGGGGTGGGGGTGGGGGTGGGGGGGGGTTGAACCAGCGATCTAATGTGGGGAGACTTTGACCCATTGTGGGGAACCTGCGGCCTAATGTGGGGAAACTACTACCAAGTGTGCGGAGTCTATGCTACCTAATGTGGGGAGTCTATGCTACCTAATGTGGGAAATCTGTGCTGCCTTATGTGGGGAGTCTATGCTACCTTATGTGGGTAATCTGTGCTACCTTATGTGGGTAATCTGTGCTACCAAATGTGGGGAATGTATGCTACCTAATGTGGGGAAACTGCTACATAATGTGGGGAATATGTGCTACCTAATGTGGGGAAATTGCTACCTAATGTGGGGTAACTGGTACCTACCTAATGTGGGGGAACTGGTACCACATGTGGGGAATCTATGCTGCCTAATGTGGGGAAAAGATGCTACCTAATGTGGGGAAACTGCTACCTACCTAATGTGGGGGAACTGCTGCCTACCTAATGCTCCCCCCTGGCAGTAGCACCCTCATCATCCACCAGCAACACCCACCCCCCAGCAGCAGCACCTCCATCAGCAGATCCTGGTGGTGGATGATGGCGGTGCTCCTGCCAGGAGGATGATCCTGCCGATGGATGATGGGGGTGGTACTGCCAGGGGGGATGGCCAGTAGCACCCTCATCATCCTCCAGCAACACCCCCCAGTAGTAGCACCCCCATCATCCACTAGCAACACCACCAATACCCCCCCTCCCGTGGTAATAGCATCAGCTAACGGATGTTGAGGGGTGTTACTGCGGTTGTGGTATTATATTCAGAGGGTGCACTGTATGGCAATGTTATTCATAGGGCGCAGTTTGTGGTAGTATTATAGTCAGAGGGCGCAGTTTGTGGTAGTATTATATTTAGAGGGTGCAGTTTGTGGTAGTATTATATTCATAGGGCGCAGTTTGTGGTAGTATTATATTCAGAGGGCGCAGTTTGTGGTAGTATTATTAGAGATGAGCGAACTTACAGTAAATTCGATTTGTCTCGAACTTCTCAGCTCGGCAGTTGATGACTTATCCTGCGTAAATTAGTTCTCCTAGGACTGTATCCACCTTTTCCAGCCCACGGGAGCACCTGAAAGCTGAACTAATTTATGCAGGAAAAGTCATCAACTGCCGAGCCGAGAAGTTTGTGACGAATCGAATTTACTGTAGTTCGCTCATCTCTAAGTATTATATTCAGAGGGTGCAGTGGGTGGTAGTATTATATTCAGGGGTACAGTATGTGGCAGATTTATATTCAGGGGTACAGTATGTGGCAGATTTATATTCAGAGGGTACACTATGTGGCAGATTTATATTCAGGGGGCGCAGTTTGTGGTAATATTATATTCAGAGGGCGCAGTGGGTGGTAGTATTATATTCAGAGGGTACAATATGTGGTAGTATTATATTCAGTGGGTACAGCGTGTGGCGGTATTATATTCAGGGGTACAGTATGTGGCAGATTTATATTCAGGGGTGCAGTGTGTGGCAGTTTATATTCAGAGGGCACAGTGTGTGGTAGTATTATATTCAGAGGGCGCAGTGGGTGGTAGTATTATATTCAGAGGGCGCAGTGGGTGGTAGTATTATATTCAGAGGGTACAGTGTGTGGCGGTATTATATTCAGGGTTACAGTATGTGGCAGATTTATATTCAGAGTGTACAGTATATGTTGGTATTATATTCAGAATGTACAGTGTGTGGTAGTATTATATTCAGTGGGTATGGTGTATGGAAGATTTATAATCAAAGAGTATAGTGTATAGTAGTATTATATTTAGAGGATACTGTGTCTGGCAGGTTTATAATAATAACTGTTTTCATATAGAGGATGAGAATGCGCTGACATAGAGAGGAGACGTCTGGGCGTCACATTCTGCAGACAGAAGTTTTAGCTGGAACAAGTCCTGGCGGTATGTACCATCTGAATTAGATAAGGGAAGACTATAGAGAAGACGTCGCCTGTAATCACTGATATCATTGTGTATTCTCCTCACTATAGAGAAGACGTCACCTGTAGTCACTGATATCATTGTGTATTCTCCTCACTATAGAGAAGACGTCACCTGTAGTCACTGATATCATTGTGTATTCTTCTCACTATAGAGAAGACGTCACCTGTAGTCAATGATATCATTGTGTATTCTCCTGACTATAGAGAAGACGTCACCTGTAGTCACTGATATCATTGTGTATTCTCCTCACTATAGAGAAGACGTCACCTGTAGTCACTGATATCATTGTGTATTCTCCACACTATAGAGAAGACGTCACCTGTAGTCACTGATATCATTGTGTATTCTCCTCACTATAGAGAAGACGTCACCTGTAGTCACTGATATCATTGTGTATTCTCCTCACTATAGAGAAGACGTCACCTGTAGTCACTGATATCATTGTGTATTCTCCTCACTATAGAGAAGACGTCACCTGTAATCATTGATATCATTGTGTATTCTCACTATAGAAAAGACATCACCTGTAGTCACTGATATCATTGTACATTCTCCTCTCTATGTCCTATCAGAGCTGTAGTCACTTGTAAGTTCTACAGTTATGGTGAGTGAAACTACAACTCCCAGCATAACCTCACCACTGCTCAAAGGGGTACTCTACTGGAAAACATTATTTTTTTTTTATCAATTGGTGCTACAAAGTTAAACAGATTTGTAAATTACTTCTATTTAAAAATCTTAATCCTTCCAGTACTTATTAGCTGCTGTATAAGTGATTCACAGGAAGTTCTTTTCTTTTTTAATTTATTTTCTGTCTGACCACAGTGCTCTGTGCTGACACCTTTGTCCATGTCAAGAACTGTCCATAGTAGGAGCAAATCCCCATAGCAAACCTATCCTGCTCTGGACAGTTCCTGACATGGACAGAGGTGTCAGCAAATAGCACTGTGGTCAGACTGGAAAGAACTACACAACTTCCTGTGGAGCATACAGCAGCTGATAAGTACTGTAAGGATTAATATTTTAAATAGAAGTAATTTAAAAATCTGTTTAACTTTCTGGCACCAGTTGATATAAAAGTAAATGTTTTCCAGTGGAGTACCCCTAAGTAATTCTGGGAGCTGTATATTTAAATGGTGAAAACTTCCTTAACACTTTCCCATTCTGTGGCAACTGGTGTATCTGATTATTATACTGGAATTTCTCACAATGCGCTACAACAGTGGTGTCTGTCACAACAGGCTAAAAACTTACTGGGGGGAGGGGGTAGGTATGGGGGTGACACCATTTTCTACCGCACCGGGTGACACCAACCCTAGCAACGCCACTGCGCGCGCTCAAAGCTTAGCCACGCGGCTAAAAGTGAAAGTAAAATGTGCCGGTTAGCTCAGGAAGCTGTTCGCGATTGCCGCGGTATAATCGCGTCATCCCGAACTGCTGTACTTCAGGAGGAGGTCTTCTTACCTTCCTTCCTGCAGTCTGATCGCTGAATGAACGCTTCAAGCCTGAGATCCAGGCTTGAGCATTCAATCGCCAAAAACACTGATTCATGCATTCCTATGGAGATGCATCAATCAGTGGTAAAGATCAGTACATGCGCTGCTTCAGGCCTCCGGCGTGCGTCCCCTGCGTCATTGCTGTGCACTGCACGGCGCGGAGCACTGACATCATGCGCCGCGCCGTGCAGTGCATAGCAACGACGCCAGAGGCCTTAAGCAGCGCGGACCCGACCCCGGCAACAGGTAATTATGCCACCGGGGATGGGGGGAGGCAACAGGGCGGCGGCGCCGGCACCGATAGTCAGGGGGACAGAACAGGCAGCGGCGCCGATAGCCAGGGGGAGAGAAGGGCCGGCAGCAGGGCTCTAAACCCCAGGAAAGGCAGGGGGAGAGAAGCCGGCAGCGACAGCCTCTCCCCCCCTGCCTTTCCTGGGGGTGTATCGGTGTATACACGCGCACACACGCACCCTCATTTTACCATGGATATTTGGGTAAAAAACTTTTTTTACCCAAATATCCTTGGTAAAATGAGGATGCGTGTTATAGTCCGGTGCGTGGTATACCCCGTTAAATACGGTAGGTTTGATTTTGTTGTACTTCTGTAAAAAATCTTAACTACATTCAGAAAAATTTATACGTTTAAAATTGTCATCTTCTGACCCCAATAACTTTTTTATTTTTCCGCATATGTGGCGGTATGAGGGCTCATTTTTTGCGCCGTGATCTAAAGTTTTTAGTGGTACCAGTTTTGTATTGATCGGACTTTTTGATCGCTTTCATTCATTAATTCATTCATTTTTTCATTATGTGTTATTTTGGACTTTGGAATTTTTTTGCGCATACGTCATTGACCATGCGGTTTAATTAATGATATATTTTTATAGTTCGGACATTTACGCACACGCCAATACCACATATCTATATTTATTTTTATTTACATGGTGTTTTTTTAAGGGAAAAGGGGGGTGATTTGAACTTTTATTAAGGAAAGGGTTAAATCCCATTTATTAACTTTTTTATACACTTTTTTTTTTTGCAGTGTTATAGCTCCCATAGGGACCTATAACACTGCACACACTGATTGCCAGCACTGTTCACTGCAAAGCCATAGCTTTGCAATGATCAGCTTTATCAGCGGTCGATTGCTCAAGCCTGCATCTCAGGCTTGGAGCAATCAATCGCCGACGGGACACGCCGGAGGCAGGAAAGAGGACCTCCGCTCGTGTCCCAGCTGATCGGAACACCGCATTTTCACTGCAGTAGTCCCGATCAGCCCCGCTGAGCAGCCGGGCAGCTTTCACTTTCATTTTAGACGCGGCGTTCAACTTTGAACGCCGTGACTAAAGGGTTAATAGCGCGCGGCACAGTGATCGCTGTCGCACGCTATTAGCCCGGGTCCAGGCATCAGATACATGCCAGGACCGACCCAATATGACGCGGGAGCCGGCCAAGGACGTAAATATACGTCCTTGGTCGTTAAGGGGTTAACCACACCCATGAGCACAGAGGCATCGTCCCAGCAACCAAAACAAACAACAGGGCTATAAATCATTAATCCTATCGGTTCTGGCAGAACCAGTCATCACAGTTACCCTTTTTCTATCATTGAAAATAGTTGTCAAAAAGCTAACAAACTTGACCAAAAAACCTGTTTGCTTCCAAGTAAAAAAGAAGAAAAAAAGAAACCTTCCGATTTTTCATGCAACTTTATAACCACATTCATGAGAGACCACAAAAGCATAAAACGTACATCAATAAGCACTGGAAAGTCCTAAAACTAGATCCGCATCTAAAGGACACCATCCCTCCAAACCCCAACATTACATTCCGCAAGAACCGTTCCCTTAAAAATATATTTGCTCCCAGCCGTTACAAAAATCCCCCAAAAAATCAGTTCTACTCTCTTTTCTCTCCCTCCCCTAGTAAGAACAACAGAAATATATAGAAAAAGACAGAGGAGACACAATGCGCATCTAAGCGTAGTAAAAAAAAAAAAATATATATATATATATATATAGATATAGATAATCTGAGTGTAAAAGAAAATAATTAAATTAAATAAAAAATGGATGTCGGCTCCAAGGAAGGGGGGGAGCAGCCGTTTCCACATTCGTGTTTTTAGTTGTTATGTTAGGTTTGCTCACCTTTCTGTGTTGTACCGTGGGCACAACACCAGTAGACGCTTGTTTCCCACTATTCTGGGGGACACAGATTGGAGGAGTGCAGCCGGCACTAGACTCGTTCTCACCGGCGGAGGACGGTCACTGGAATGGAAGAATATCGGTCCCGTGGTCCCGAGAAAAAAGAGAAGTGCTTCTGTGGGCGCTCACCTCCGTCACAGATGTAGTCCGTCACAGGTATGTGGAAGTTTCCGAGAACTTGGTAAAATAAAACCGCTTGGACACGGATGTATTTTGGAAAATAAAAAGAAGGTTTATTCCTTCAGCATGCAATACAGCAACGCGTTTCGAGGGGCAGGGACCCCCTCTTCATCAGGCTATCTGATTGGGCAGTGTGGATGTCCTTTATTTATACCTCATTTGCCCGCGAAAATCACATGTGTGTGTTACATAACATGAAAATAAAACAATAAAGAAAAAAAAAAAAAAGAAAAGAAAAGAAAAGAAATTTTTTTTTAAATAAATAAATAAATAATCAAAATAAATAAATAAAATCCATAGAAAAGAAGACATTTACATTAAAAATGGAAGTGAGCATTCTGTAAAATAACCCACAGATGGTCAGTTTGACTAACCATTATATTATGCACCTTATCTTGTATTGCATATGTGATATGTAATAATTCTGCAGACGTCGGGCCATTTCAAATGCTCTCCCTTCGGAGATCTACAGTGGCTGGGTGAGAGGTCTGAGGCACCAACCGCCGGTCTGTCCACACATCCGTCCTCCTGGCTGCTTATAGGATGGGGGACCGGCGTCAAACCCATTTCCCCACACAGGGATGATTACATTTATTTAATGCATATGTGTATGTGTATGTACATACACACACATCCATACGCATGGTGGATGGATGTGTACTTATCAGCTGTTTGTTTTGTTTTAATTCAGTTTGTTTGTTGTGGTTGTTGTGTCAGTTGTTAACTATCTCATCTTTTTAAGATATTAATTCCACCGCTTCATTCAGGCCATGTGGTTGTAATGTCTGGAGGCTGTAAATCCAGAACATTTCTTTGCGTGACATGATTTCAAACCTATTTTTCTTTCCCGGTGGAATGTGCTCAATTGGGGTTATGGATATGGCTGTCATGTTTCCCTCATGCATCAGGCTCAGATGTCTAGATAGGCTGTGGTGCATGAATCTCTTCTTTATGTTGGAACGATGCTGATTCAATCTCAAATGTAATGGTTGTGTTGTTCTTCCAACATATTGTTTACCACATTGGCACTCTATGAGGTAGATGACATATTCCGTTTGGCATGTCATCAGATGTTTGATGGGGAAGGTTTCACCCGAATGGGTACTGGAAAAACATTTTTGGTTATGGCGTATGGTAAAGCAACATAGGCATCTAGGTTTTCTGCATTTGTATGTTCCCACGTTTCCAGTTTTGTCGTTTTTCTGGGAGGATTTATTGTGGCATTTGAGATTGCTTGGGGCTATCATACCCTTTATGGTTGGTGCCCGCCTGAAAGTCAATCCCGGATTTTTTGGGAGAATTTTTCCTAGATGTGGATCACTTAGTAGTATTCCCCAATGTTTCTTCATGATGTTTCTGATTTTTGTTTTGTCTGAATATGTGGTGATGAAATTGCATCTGTTTTTTTCCTCATTCTCCTTTTCTTTTTCTTTCTTTTGTAGGTGGAAGGCTCCCGGGTCCGTTGCCTCAAGACATTCCTCTTGGGTAAGTGCACAGGTTTTTTCATATGCATTTTCAATTAATTCTTTCGGATATCCTTTTGCTATGAATCTGGACTTTAAGATTTTGGACTGTTCGGAAAAGGTGGCAATATCTGTACAATTTTTTCTTACTCTCTTGAATTGTCCAAAGGGGATGTTTTGTTTCCACTTCTTATAGTGGCCACTGGTAAAGGATATATAATTATTGGAATCAACTTTCTTGAAAAAGGTGGATGTGATGAATCTATCCCCTTTATGGGTGATGTGGAGGTCCAAAAACTCAATTGAAGTGGAGGAAAAAACGGGGGTGAATGTCAAACCCCAGTGGTTGGTATTAATATCCGTGACAAAAGATTTGATGTTCTCTGGGTGGCCATGCCATAATAAAAACAAATCATCTATATACCTTTTGTATATAGTAACATGTTTTTTATACAGGGGATGTTTTTTTATACACGAATATCCAACATGATCTGGGAATTCGATCCACCATTTCCTTTCTGGAAAAAGACAAAAACATCCCAAACGAACAGGTAATTTTCCTTACCAATTGTCTGAAATTCATTCTGGAATACAATTTTTTCTCATACAATGGCACCCTATACCATCAAATAAGGGGGGGGGCCATGGGGACCAGAGTGGCACCATCATATGCGAACCTCTTTATGGGTTGCTTTGAAGAACAGGTGATAAAAAAACATCCCCTGTATAAAAAACATGTTACTATATACAAAAGGTATATAGATGATTTGTTTTTATTATGGCGTGGCCACCCAGAGAACATCAAATCTTTTGTCACGGATATTAATACCAACCACTGGGGTTTGACATTCACCCCCGTTTTTTCCTCCACTTCAATTGAGTTTTTGGACCTCCACATCACCCATAAAGGGGATAGATTCATCACATCCACCTTTTTCAAGAAAGTTGATTCCAATAATTATATATCCTTTACCAGTGGCCACTATAAGAAGTGGAAACAAAACATCCCCTTTGGACAATTCAAGAGAGTAAGAAAAAATTGTACAGATATTGCCACCTTTTCCGAACAGTCCAAAATCTTAAAGTCCAGATTCGTAGCAAAAGGATATCCGAAAGAATTAATTGAAAATGCATATGAAAAACCTGTGCACTTACCCAAGAGGAATGTCTTGAGGCAACGGACCCGGGAGCCTTCCACCTACAAAAGAAAGAAAAAGAAAAGGAGAATGAGGAAAAAACCAGATGCAATTTCATCACCACATATTCAGCGGGTCAAACAAAAATCAGAAACATCATGAAGAAACATTGGGGAATACTACTAAGTAATCCACATCTAGGAAAAATTATCCCAAAAATTCCGGGATTGACTTTCAGCGGGCACCAACCATAAAGGGTATGATAGCCCCAAGCAATTTCAAATGCCACAATAAATCCTCCCAGAAAAATGACAAAACTGGAAACGTGGGAACATACAAATGCAGAAAACCTAGATGCCTATGTTGCTTTACCATACGCCATAACCAAAAATGTTTTTCCAGTACCCATTCGGGTGAAACCTTCCCCATCAAACATCTGATGACATGCCAAACGGAATATGTCATCTACCTCATAGAGTGCCAATGTGGTAAACAATATGTTGGAAGAACAACACAACCATTACATTTGAGATTGAATCAAGAAGAGATTCATGCACCATAGCCTATCTAGACATCTGAGCCTGATGCATGAGGGAAACATGACAGCCATATCCATAACCCCAATTGAGCACATTCCACCGGGAAAGAAAAATAGGTTTGAAATCCTGTCACGCAAAGAAATGTTCTGGATTTACAGCCTCCAGACATTACAACCACATGGCCTGAATGAAGCGGTGGAATTAATATCTTAAAAAGATGAGATAGTTAACAACTGACACAACAACCACAACAAACAAACTGAATTAAAACAAAACAAACAGCTGATAAGTACACATCCATCCACCATGCGTATGGATGTGTGTGTATGTACATACACATACACATATGCATTAAATAAATGTAATCATCCCTGTGTGGGGAAATGGGTTTGACGCCGGTCCCCCATCCAATAAGCAGCCAGGAGGACGGATGTGTGGACAGACCGGCGGTTGGTGCCTCAGACCTCTCACCCAGCCACTGTAGATCTCCGAAGGGAGAGCATTTGAAATGGCCCGACGTCTGCAGAATTATTACATATCACATATGCAATACAAGATAAGGTGCATAATATAATGGTTAGTCAAACTGACCATCTGTGGGTTATTTTACAGAATGCTCACTTCTATTTTTAATGTAAATGTCTTCTTTTCTATGGATTTTATTTATTTATTTTGATTATTTATTCATTTATTTAAAAAATGTTTTTTTTGTTTTGTTTTCTTTTTTTTTTTTTCTTTTTTCTTTATTGTTTTATTTTCATGTTATGTAACACACACGTGATTTTCGCGGGCAAATGAGGTATAAATAAAGGACATCCACACTGCCCAATTAGATAGCCTGATGAAGAGGGGGTCCCTGCCCCTCGAAACGCGTTGCTGTATTGCATGCTGAAGGAATAAACCTTCTTTTTATTTTCCAAAATACATCCGTGTCCAAGCGGTTTTATTTTACCAAGTTCTCGGAAACTTCCACATACCTGTGACGGACTACATCTGTGACGGAGGTGAGCGCCCACAGAAGCACTTCTCTTTTTTCTCGGGACCACGGGACCGATATTCTTCCATCCCCTAGTAAGAAGCTACAGATGCAATAATGTAAGATGCAAATGTTGCCCGTCAATAACCCAAGGTGCAAAAACATACATCACTAATGAATCCTTTGACATCAAGACCTTTATGAAATGCAGCACCAACTACAAAATCTACCTTCTTGAGTGCCTCTTCACACTACAACATGTTGCACCATACAGTCTCTACGTTCTTGCTTAAATAAACATAGATCTGATGTGACCAACCGGTTCCCTCCTCACAGCGTGTCCCATCACACAGCTTCCACACACGATTGCAAATTTTCAGGTTTCCGTATCACACCATTTGAGCACATTTTAGAAGATGCCAGTCAAAGATTCTCCACCCTCCAAAAATGTGAGAATTACTGGATTTTTCGACTTCAAATGCTTACATGTACCAACAACGTCATCCACTGTACTTTATAATTCATATATGCACTCGCTGCCATACACCGTTCCAACCATGTATGGCCCCATTTAGTGTCACCCTGTATATACAAGTGTTGACGCCCTAGCCTTCCACTTTGATTAATTATTTCATCTCTTTTCCCAGAGAAATATGCTGATCTACAAAATCTGTACGATCTGGGATTTTTTTCTCATCATGTTTCGGTATTCCTAACATGTACAATTACCTCCCTCCCTATTGGTCATTATAGACTTTGTGTTCATTTTTAAATTGTGACATATCCCGGGCAAATAATCCCCCTTCAAAACCAATAAAAAAATTATACATCCTCGGATTGGACACTGATTACCACGTGATCTTATATTAAAACGGAACAGACCTACAGCCTTTAAACGTACTTAAACCCCAATGGATGCACTAGAGCCGTAGTTAATTCTGATTGGATGGCCTAAACCACAATACTCACCGGGAATTCCCTCCCATCTTATGACCACCCTATTGGTCAACTCCAACCACGTGACCTCCGATAATTTCAAACAATGTCCGGGAAACACTGATATCCCACGGCGGTTTTATAATATAACTGCCCTTATTTCTCAATACTAGTCTGCTTATTGATTCCACTGCCCAATCCCCATTCATAAATTTCCAGCCTCCTCCCTCGTCCTTCACATTTTACATGCTCTTCAAACCTCCATTTCAGATTTACTAAACCCGATACACAAAAAAATCCTTGTGCCTGTCTTTTTTATGCAATTGCATTTTCATCATTATTTTCCACTGTGTTTACATACTAATTTGTAACGAACTGATGTATATATGAAATGTGAACTGAAGGTCAAAATGCCCCCTAACCCTTCCATCGCTTCTTGGCGCCATTTCTGCTTATTTAAATCTGTGAATACTGTTACCCATCATACACCCGCAATCTGAAGAAGGGATATACTAATCCTGTTATTGCTTTTATGTATCATGTTTTATTTATTTTAATATAAATAAACAACAATTTTACATCCGACATCTTCTGGACCATCTTCATTCGAGCAGCGCCATCTCCAGTGCCTCCATTTTGCTACTCTTTATTTCCTATATGGGTTCCTGCATAGGGTACCCGTCCAACCACCACCGGCTTGCAGCTCCAAGGACATTCAACACTACCCCCAGACGGGGTGATATGCATATGAGCCAAGAGGCTTAAAAGGTGAGAGTCCTACCTACCCAAGGGGACCCGGCAGGTGCATTTACTCAACTGTATTACAGTTGTCCTCCCTCTTTTTATCTCCTCTTTTCGCATACTGATTGTGTGGTAACAAAAAAATATTCCAGCAATTTGTGCAGTATATGAATATAATATGTACTTCACCAGCATTTTTGGTAATACTCAAATAGACGTCCTAGATGTTAAATCAAAAGTGGTACAGGACCGTCTTGAAATAGAGGGTGCCCCCTGACGAAGCACAAGCAAAACGTACGTTGGGGTTGGAGATGGCAGGCAGGTAATGCATGGCAGGGTGTTATGGATCTGACTATTTGCACCTTATTACTTATGTCCAATGCTTATTTGGTTATGTTCTGTTTGTATGCTCTACTTTCCTAGAGTCTCATTTTACTGAAGATTTATGTTTACCCCATACTATTCTTGAGTACAGCTTCCCTGTATTCCATGTTTTCTTGCTTGCCATGCCCCCTCCACTTTAACTACAGTTACTGTTGTGGTGCCTTGTTTTAAATCCTCTTTATATTTTAAATGTCTGTAATTGGCATATATGTTAAATAAAAATAACCTTTTACACTACTGGCTCTCTTTGTTGGTGTAAATATATATATATTGCATAGGCCAGTGGTGGCTTTTCCTCATGGTTGGAGAACCCCTTTTTTCTTCTCTCCCCCCTCAGTGTATGTTGGTGATATAATAGTTTTCTAAATTAAGTGGAGCGTTAGTAGGGTTTTTTGGATCTTTTGTCAGAACTTCTGGTGCACGACACATGTCACAAAAAAAAACTACAAAATCTACTTTGAAAAGCCTTAGTAAATGAAGCCCATTGTTCACAACCATATGGTGAATTTATAAGAAGCTGTAGAAATTGTTCCACAGATTTGTCAAAGAGTACCGAGATATCCATGAGGTTGCCGAGCCGAGGATATTCTTGTACTTGAAGGATGTGGCATCTCAAAAAGTAAAGAACTTGCTGTACAGTGCCACCAGCTGGAGGTATCTTCTCTTTAACTCAGTTTCCAACCTTAAAGTTCCTTAAAAGATGACAGGGGATTGTATGCCAAGCCAGAATCAGTAGGTGGCACTGTACAGCAAAAATATTTCCTTTCGAGGGAAAGCTGTTATGCATTTTTTTTTCCCATGGAGCATTGCATGTGCCAGTTTGGCATTCCCCTCAAGGAAACATAGTACAGTATCCTCTTAGTCCCATGTTCAAGACTTCTTATCCAACCAGCCAGCATCCTGCTCTGTACTGACAAGGGGCAAGAATCTTTAAACAGATGTTTACCAATTCATACCTATACACCATAAATTAACTAACATTGTTCCAATATAACACATAGAGGAAAAACTTGACAGCATTCAGAAAATGCTTTTGACATTCACTGACTTTATTTACATCATGTAAAGTTATATATGGGCATTATATGAGTCTTCATATCACATTCAGGTACATAGATTCACATGGCTAGTAACCTAAAATTCAGTCTTCCTAAACCAGTTGGCTACATAGCACAACATGTATTTAACAAACACCATGAGGGGAATTCATCAAGCTTTTTTAGACCGTTTTTTTCTATAAAAAAAAATCAAAAATCTCAGACACTTCTCCTGTGACTTTTGTTATAGATCATATCTGATAGTGAACTACCATGTGCATTGCTATAGACTAGTTTTATGCAGTGGTGACTGATTCATTTTGTGCAACTTTTCTTTGAAAGTCACAGCTCCCATCCTTTACACACTAACCTACACCAATTTACTTCAGCCCTGAAAGGTACTCTAAGCAGGGACACCAATTTGAAGAAGCAGTAATCAGAGGCAGGTGATGGATAGCAGTTTCCCCTGCCTTCAGGGACACACATCTCTATATCCACTCTGTAGGAATCAGGGATGGAGAAAGCCAGCAGCAGGGACACAGATTTCTACACCCCACAGACTGATGAGAGCCATGGGGATCAGGTGAGTAATTTTACAATCATCTGTCTTGTCTGGGGATTGAACCAAGAACCTTATGGGATCAGCTATTTAAACAACAGTGCACCTACACTATGCACCAATGCTTCTTACTTTAACAGAGGTGTTTCAGGATAAGTTTATCCTTAAAGTTCAACATGGACTACTTTAAAGGAGTAGTCCAGCCCTGAAAAATGTAAACGTATCCCCTATCCTAAGGATGCCCAATAGGCGTGTGACTTTTCATGAATTTGGTGCAGGGAGTTAAAAAACAAGTTGACTTTTCATGACTAAAATAGTAAAAAAAAAGTATTGATGAATTCCCCTACATGTCACCCACTGACTAATAAATAAATGGATAGATAGATAGATAGATAGACAGATGTATCAGTATGCTAAATAATAGAATGTTTTCATTCTAGTCTATAGTACAAGTAATGTGAGCTGGAAAATCATATTTAAACATATGGGTCTGATACATATTTTAGCTAATTACTTTTGAGGTTTTATGGCACAACTAAAAGTTATATATCACAATCACCTCTTCTGTTGTAATGGTTGTTGATGTGGTGGTGCTTGTTAAATTGGCATTATCAACTGTAAAGGTCTCGGTTACAGTTTTGGTTTGAGCTGGGTGACTTGTATACAAACCAGGCTGTTGGAAAAGTTGCTGATTTGGAGCAACGGTTACATTTCCTGAGTTTTGAGGTGCTGGTCTGTCAGTGAATGTCACAGGAGGACCAGACCCAATAATTATTTTGGAGTAAAAAGGTGTGACTGAGCTATTGATGTTGGTTGTCACAGTGGTGGGACTAATGGTCTTTACTTCAACATAGAGAGTTGTGGTCTCATTTAGCTCCAAACTTGTTGTCTCCGTGCCATTCACCAGTTCAGTTAAGGATGTCACACTGACTACACTTCTGCTTCTCATTGTGGTCACAGTAATATTGTTTCCTGGCTGACTGGTAGTTTGCAATGTTGTTGTTGGAACTGGGGTTGTAGATGGTGGTGGTGTTGTTGCATTTGGGGTGGTAGTTGGAGTTTGAGTTGTTGGAGTTGTAGTAGTGGGGGTGGTAGTGTTTGGAGTTGTAGTAGTGGGGGTGGTAGTGGTTGGGGTTGTAGTAGTGGGGGTGGTAGTGGGTGGTGTTGTAGTAGTGGGGGTGGTAGTGGTTGGAGTTGTAGTAGTGGGGGTGGTAGTGGTTGGGGTTGTAGTAGGTGGGGTGGTAGTAGGTGGAGTTGTAGTAGTGGGGGTGGTAGTGGTTGGAGTTGTAGTAGTGGGGGTGGTAGTGGTTGGGGTTGTAGTAGTGGGGGTGGTAGTGGGTGGAGTTGTAGTAGTGGGGATGGTAGTAGTTGGAGTTGTAGTAGTGGGGGTGGTAGTGGTTGGAGTTGTAGTAGCTGCCATTGTAGTAGTTGATGTGGTAGTTGTCCCGGCAGTTGTAGTTTGAGTTGAAACATTAAATGGAGATGGATCTGCAAAGAAAATACAAATTATTTATTGACCAATAATACCACTATACAAAATTATTCCACATGCCATAAAAATTGAAAATTTCTAGTGCAATAAATTAGTGATGCCTCTACAAATGGAATTGAGCATGATAAATACACATGCAGGGAGGAAGGGAGATATATACGATAACTTAAATTTTTTGCATAAGATTAGGGCTGTAAATAAAAAGCAATGGTGCCCATTTTGGACAATTCCATTTAGTTGAAATGATCATGAGGAGCCCACTGATCTCTAGTAATCAACGGAAACCTGTTTAAAAGGTTTATTTCAACTGCTGAAACACTGCAGGGGGAATTAAATAGGTACTTCCATCTCAGACATTTATGCAGAATAAGCCATAAATGTCTGCAGATGCCGGTTTCACCTCTGGGGCCCACATAAAATGATAAATTGGGATATTTTACTATCTTTCTGTGATCTTTCATGCTTTCCATTCTGATTTTGATGCAAACTGTCTGTTCTGTTGTCATCAGCCCAACGTACTGTCTGGTGTACACCCTGTTCCTGTGTACAGGACACTCTAGCCAGAGATTCAGACAACTCTACCTCCTTCCCCAATGTGGGAGAAGTTATAGTCAAGCAAGTGTAGTGCGATGGTTGGGCTGAAGACAACAGAGCAAAAAGTTTGCATGAAAAGCAGAAGGAAAGCAAGAAAAACCACAGAAAAGTAGTAAAATAGATTTCTAAACCAATATATGATGATTTATTTAACAGCTGAGAATAGGTTGTTTTTTTTAGACAGCCCCTTTAAGAATGAGTACCCCTGGCCCCATCCAGATTGCTTGAGGGCAGACATGGTGAGGATCAATCCCATAGAGATTAATGGGATTTTTGTAAACACTGTAATTTATGTTCCATTCATATTACGATTTAGGAGTATGAGCCGGATCCGGTGGGAGAATTTGAAAACCAGCTGCTGCCATATCCTTGCCAGACCAGTACCGCACCTCATTCATTTCAATGGCAATGTGCGAGTGACTACAGTCAGCTAATTTTTGTTGCAGCACTGAAAACTGTGGTCTTCTGCTGTTTCAGTCCGGCATCAAAAACTGATATGGTCTAAAAATGAGCCAACTGGAGTCACTAGCTGACTCAGTCAGACTCATTGAAACAAATAGGGAGTGGCACAGGTCCAGCAGGGATATGGCAGCAGACTGTTTTCAAATTCTTTCACTGTTTCCAGCAGCCGTATTCCCAAATCGTGATGTGAATGTAGTTTTACGCTGTTTATCAGTGGATGCCATAACGTTTGAGATGGAAATACCTCTTAAAAAGAATGCTCTGCTGGACCTCAGAATTGGCCAAAGGTTCCCCTTCCAACAAGAAAATGCCTAAGAACACAGCCAAGACAACACAGGAGTGGCTCAGGGACAACTCTGTGAATGTCCTTCAGTGGCTCAGCCAGAACCTTGACTTAAATCATATCGAACATCTCTGGAGAGATGTAAAAATGGGGTTCGATCACTGGACAGGGCTGGAGAGGATCTGCAAAATTCAGGTGTACAAACCTTGTGGCTATATACCAAAGAATCCTGGAGGCTATTTATTGCTGCCAAGTACTGAGTAAAGGGTTTGAATTCTTATATTAAAGGGGTACTCTGGCGATAAACATCTCATCCCCTAACAAAAGGATAGGAGGACCCCCGATAGGGGGACCCCCGCGATCTCCGGGCTTGGAACACGAGAGCGTGGAGCTTCCATGTTTGTGATTTCATGCCACGCCCCCTCCATTAATATCTATGGGAGGGGGCGTGACAGCTGGTACGTAGCCATCACGCCTCCTCCCATAGACCTGAATGGAGGGGGCACAGCGGCTATAGTGGACAGTCATCTGGTACGGAGCAGATTTTGCTCCGTGCACTGATGACTAGGGTTCCACGCTGGCGATTGTGGGGGTCCCCAGCGGTGGGACCCCCGCGATTAGATATCTTATCCCCTATCCTTTTGATAGGGGATAAGATGTTTTTCACTGGAGTACCCCGTTAATGCAAGATTTTAATTTATCCTTTTCAATTAATTAGGAAAGATTGGTAACATTTTGATTTTACATTGTCGTTATGGGGTATTGAGTGCAGAGTGATGGGGGAAACTTGATTTTTATTTAATTTAGCACAAGATAACATATATGTGTCTATATATGTGATACAATAAAAACATTGATCTTCACCTACCTGTGCAATAAACTTCAGACTTCAAACTTCCAGTGAATTTATACACATAGAATCCCTCAGAGCAGGCTTTTACAGGTATGGTTCCTGCAGCTGTGCATCCGCTCACAGAGTTAGTTATTAGATTCTTCATCACAATTCCTTCTCCAATAGCTGGATGGCTACTGTTAAGTGTAAAGGGTTCCGCGGATCCACATTTTACCGGACCAACACAACCTTCTTGCATCTTCAAACCAGTTCCATTGTAGCGGAACCAACCAAAGTCATATCGATCAGTGGTAAATACACCAGTGGAGTTGATTGTAGACAATCTATTGGTTCCAATCAGCACCCCATAGTTTGAGCATGGGTCTGCACACTGCACAGTACCTCCAATATTTAGACAGTCTTGGTCAAAAGCACAAGTTGCACCATTGCATGCAATATTTCTGTTGTTACCACAAAGAAATATGCCATTCCTGTTAACACAAGTTGATGAGGGGTAGCACTCGTTCAGTGTTGAATCTGCACATTCATTGATATCTGTGCATATTTTATAGTTTGCCCTGTTATCCCAGTAATAACCTTCGGAACAGCAGGTTTCTGTAGTGCACGAGGCAATAGGGTTGCAAGTAATTCCATTCCCAACAAAGCCAGATATACAGCTGCATGTCACATAGCCGGTTTTCTGGGTGCACACACCAGCAGTAGCATGGCAAGAGGCACAAGTTTTCGCATCTGTGTTAAAAAAAAAAAAATATATATATATATATATATATATATATATATATATTAGTGTATATATAATAATATGTATATCTATAGCATACTAAAATTTTTAAAGTAACTCTAAACGCTGAATTTAGGGGCATAGTTATTTGGGATACAGAGGTAGCAGTCACCCCTGGGCCCTTGTGTCTTAAAGGAGTACTATGGTGCACAATTCTTTAAGCCCAAAATGTTCCCCGCGGCTGTACCTTTCTATCAATGTCCTCCTTTCAGAAGTCGGTCTGGCCGTTTTCCCGTGGCAGCGCCGCAAATTTTCCGGTTCTTCCGGGTTATGGTGGTGTGGAGGATGACATAAAAATCGTCATCCCCCATGCTGCCTTGCTCCAGCTTCCAGTCCCTCCGTGCTTCAGTCCTTCTCACCCCCTCCTCTACCTCATCCTTTCCCCTCCCTAGTAATTATATTAAACCCTCCCCTTTGAAACGTTACACATTGAAATCATGTGTAACTTGTTTGAAGAATATCCCTGTTAGTTACGGCAGCGTAACTAACCGGGATATAATTGGCCAGGAGTGGTCACATGTTTGTTCCCGGAGAAATGCTGAGTGCGTCAGCGCGCTCAGCTTTGTGTGATAGGTGGGAGGCATTCAGAGTTGTTTGCGCAGTCCAGCCAATGACGGCTGCGCAAACGGGGAATATATAAATATGTAAAATATGGGAGCGGGGAAGGACCTTTACAGTGATGACGTTTCGTAACGAAGATGGCCGCGGCAGGCTGAATACTGGGGAACGAAATTCATAATTGTGAGATACTGGCTGCACTTCCGGTTTTCCGAAAAGTGGTATAAGCGCGCAGTTAGCGCAACGGAGGTAATTTTGGATATTATATAACTTTGGGCGAGCTTTACAATGTGCAATAAATATTTTGCTCCAGAGTACTCCTTTAAGGTCAAAATGCCAAAAGCCCTGCTCCAATAAATAAACACTAATATTATAAATGGTACATGCTAGCCTGAGGTACTGTTAAAGATTTTGCATTAGTGACAATGAACACCACCGATAGATATTATACAGAACTGCAGAAGTTTCTTAATGCGGTCTATGTGCACTTTAATATGCATCACATATATCACACATAAGGATGTGCCTAATAAGAAAAATGTCTTATGCAGGAATCATTTGTGCTGCAAAATAAAAGTGGGTAGTGTATTGCATTCTAGTATGACAAGACCCGGAAAAACTGAATTTTCACAGACGTCTACATAGCCTAATATAGGCCCTAGTAGGAATATAGTAGGCCCTATGTGGACCTATAGTAGAGCAACACAACAAAATATTTTTGTGGTATTACACAAAAAAGCACACTAGGGCTTATTTTCAGGGTAGGGCTTATTTATTTACGGTATGTACCTTGAACAACATGGGGGGGCTGTAGCAGTGTGGAGGATGGGGGGGCTATAGCAGTGGGAAGGATGGGGGGGCTGTAGCAGTGTGGAGGATGTTGCAATCCCCCATCTTCCACACTGCTACAGCCCCCCCATCCTCCCCTTCCCCCTTTGTCCTCCACACTCCTACAGTGCCCCCCCACCCCTCTGCCATAATACACTACGGTACACATTTCATCCCCAGCGGAGACCAGCACTTCCCTACCTTTATACGATAGCGTCCGCAACTTGTACTGTACAGAAGCTGCAGCTCTCGCTGGCGGCGGGATCTCCTTCTGTTGCTTAGCAGCCGGGGGCAGGGACACATCCGTGACGTCGGCCGTGCATACGCACGGACGTTTTAAAGCGACAGCGTCCCTGCCCCGGCTCAATTACGGTAACTTGCCGCAGGACCAGTCAAGGGGGGGGGGGGTTTGGGAAGTCTGCGGGCATTACTGGCAGCTGCGGTCCGGATCTGGACCGCGGTCCGCCAGTTGATTAACCCTGGCCTAGGTCTTATTTTCGGGGTAGGGCTTATATTGCAGCCCACCCTGATAATCCTGCTAGGGCTTACTTTCGGGGTAGGGTTTATTTTCGGGGAAACAGGGTAGTTAGTGTATTCTGATTAATGAATGACAGATTACAAATAACCTGATCCGAAACAGTCTTTTACCCAAAGAGGAGGAACTTGAAGCTTATCGGACCCAAACTGAAATCTTTAAGGCTAGAAAATACACAAACAAATTCCATATTTACAGTGTGGAATTTTGGGGGGCAAAAAAGAAACATGGCCAGATGTTAACTACTGTGTAATCTAAATAATTATAAGGCTAGTGCATACATGTGCAGCAGGACAGGTCACATCCAAATTGCGGGTGGAATGGTCCTGTAGTTTGGATGTGACCTGTTCCGCTGCACATATATACACTAGTTTGATCCTTATTTCTTCATGCATTTACGCTTGATAGTGAGCACCCCTGTAGGATTCTGCATTGGCTCCATGACAAGCCATGTGTGTGTATATGCCATTGTGGTTAAAGATGAAGGCAGTGCTAGACTTCTGACCCTATAGAGTTTAGTCAACCTTATTTTTTCTTCCTATTGTTCTCTATATAGGTGGAAAAAGCCAGAAAAACACATATATGTGGGCATTTTTTTCTAGAGTTATTTCCCCACATTTTTCAATGGAAATTCTTGACTCACAAAATTAACCCCTTAAGGACCAAGCCCATTTTCACCTTAAGGACCAGAGCATTTTTGGCAAATCTAACCACTGTCACTTTAAGCATTAATAACTCTGGGATGCTTTTACTTATGTATTTGATTCCGAGACAGTTTTCTACTTTATCAGAGTGGTAATTTTTTGTCGATACTTGCATCATTTCCAAAATTTCTTGAAAAAGTTTAACATTTTGCATTTTTCTTACTTTAAAGCTTTCTGCTTGTGAGTAAAATAGACATACCAAATAAATGATATATTGATTCACATATACAATATGTCTACTTTATGTTTTCATCATAAAGTTGACAAGTTTTTACTTTTGGAAGACATCAGAGGGCTTCAAAGTTCAGCATCAATTTTCCAATTTTTCACAAAATGTTCAAAATCTTAATTTTTCAGGCACCAGTTTAGGGGTGTAAATGCTCACTGCACCCCTTATTACATTCTGTGAGGGCTGTAGTTTCCAAAATGGGGGTCACATGTGGGGGAGTTCCATCGTTCTGGCACCATGGGGGCTTTGTAAACTTATGGCCTTCAATTCCGGACAAATTCTCTCTCCAAAAGCCCAATGGCGCTCCTTCTCTTCTGAGCATTGTAGTGCACCAGCAGAGCACTTTACATCCACATATGGGGTATTTATATACTTAGAAGAAATGGTGTTAAAAATTTGGGGGGCTTTTTTCCTATTACCCCTTGTGAAAATGAAAAATTTGGGATAACACCAGCATTTTAGTAAAAAAAAATTATTCATTTTCATGTCCAACTTTAACGGAAATTCTTCAAACACCTGTGGGTAATTAAGGCTCACTGTGCCTTTTGTTATGTTCCTTAAGGGGTGTAGTTTCCAAAATGGGATCAAATGTGTGTGTTTTAGTTTTTTTGCATTTATGTCAGAACCGCTGTAACAATCAGTCACCCCTGTGCAAATCACCTCAAATGTACATGGCGCTCTCACTCCTGAGCCTTGTTGTGTGCCTGCAGAGCATTTTACATCCACATATGGGGTATTTCCGTACTCAGAAAGAGAAATTGCGTTACAAATTTTGGGGGTCTTTTTTCCTCTGGTGAAAATGGAAAGCATGGGGCAACACCATCAAGTTAAAGTAAAAAATATTTTTTTTTTTTACAATAACATGTAAAGGGGTAAAAGGAGAAAAAGCTCCCCAAAATTTGCTAGGCTATTTCTCCCGAGTACGGAAATACCCCATATGTGGCCCTAAACTGTTGCCTTGAAATACGACAGGGCTCCGAATTGACAGAGCGCCATGTGTATTTGAGGCCTAAATTAGGGATTTGCATAGGGGTGGACAATGGTCAATGAGCACAGTGGTCTTCAAACTGTGGCATTCCAGATGTTGCAAAACTACAACTCTCAGCATGCCTGGACAGCCAAAGGCTGTCTGGTCATGCCTGGAGTTGTAGTTTTGAAACTCCTAGAAGCAGCAGTGAAGATCACTTTACAGCGATCTTCACTGCTGCCTCTGATGCCGACGCTGCCTCCTCCACTTGCCTGCCGCCGGTCCCTGGTCCCCACTGCCTTTGCCGGTCCTCAGATATGTCCCCCCCCCCCCACTGGCCCCCACAGCTCTCTGGGTCATCTTCCCCCGCTCTGCCTGGACTTCTAGGGGCAGACAGAGTGGGGGGGATCTGAACTTTCAGCCCGCCCCCCAGTCAGCTGAGACACTGTGATTGGTCCACAGGGACCAATACCAGTGATCGCTGACCAGGACCATTCACAGATGGTCCTGGGGTGTGTTGCAGAACTTGTCTCCCATTGATAACAGCGGGAGTTCTGCTTGTTAACCTGTGCTATGCCGTGCATTAACTGAATGACTTATATAGACGTCAGGATGCACAAACTAGGTGTATAACCTGACGTTTATATAAGTCATTCTGCGGGAAGGGGTTAAAAAATCACATGACTTGTACTGAATAAAATTCTAACACACACAATTTTGTTAGAAATGCTACAAAAACTGCACATTTCTCACAACTTATCCCCTATCCAAAGAATAAGGGTCAAGTTAAAGATCGCAGGGGGTCCGAACCGAACCAGCCGTTCCGATCCCTGCAGGAAGCCGAGGCTGCCACGTCATCCACCATTTATCTCTATGGTATAAATGGAGGGGATGTGTCGGCTACCACTCGGTTCTGGGGTCGGCATTCCCCCTTCCAGCAGACTGCCAGGGCCCCATTCAGGAGATCACAGAGGTCACAGGGAACCCAGTCCCCCCCCTCCCCCCGCCCGCAGCGACGCGATCTATCCTTTGGATAGAGGATAAGTTATGTTTCACTACAGAACTCCTTTAAGGTAAAAAATAAAATGCTAAATAAAATTAGTCTAAAGGTGCATAACACCTCCAGCACATTGTACTGTTTATAATCTTTGTGGCTTCTTATTTAGCAGAGTTGCTTTTGAGCTCTCCTCAGGCACCAGGGTACAGGTTTTACTGCTGCCTATCACCCCCCCCCCCCACACACACACACACACACACACACACACAACTACACTCCGCATCCATCCAAACTGCTATTTTGTACAAATTAATGAATGTGAAACATTAAAGGGAATCTGACAGCTGTTTGCTGCTATAAGCTGCAGACATCATTGGATAGCTATTTGGGTATGAAAGCACAATGTACCTTTCCTGGAGCAGATGGTGGTTTATAAACTTATGAAATTACCTTTTTATTTTGTAGCCAAGTGTCTAGGAGGTGTAGCTGAGATGCTCAAGTGTCACAGCATGGCACACCTCCTTGCTCACCCATACTCCCAGCCCCTCCTTGACTGATGTATAGGAATTGGCTTACAATCTAGAAACTAAGGGATATCCACAGGATATGCCATAAATATCAGATAGATGTGGGTCTGGCCAAGCCTGGTTGTGACCAGAAGAGGTGATCAGGAAACCACAAACAGTCAGAAAGCTGCATGAAGCAGTATTTCTAAGCAGAGTATGTGCAATGGCACAGAATATTATGTATATGAAAATTAGCAAAAGCTTCAGCTCACCCTTCTGTTCAGAAACAGTGCCGAACCAGTGTGAACCGACACCCGAGAAAATACTTTAGAAGAGGAAGGTCCATCACTAATCTTTGTGAGTACAAAAACTGTTTTGTTTAAGCTTAAAAAACAATACATAGGGTAAAGTGACGCATTTCAGCCGAATGTACCAGCCTTTTTCATACTGAGTATGATCAAGGCTGGTACATCCGGCTGAAACACCTCACTTAAGCTTAATGCTTTTAAGCTAAACTAAAACAGTTTCTATGCACAAAGATTAGTGCTGGACCTTCCTATTCTTCTCAAATATTATGTATACTCTGTATAAAATCTGAAGCACACAGAAGTGCAGCATAGCTCACATTTTTCTATGAACCGTACAACAAAGATTTGTAATATTAGGCCGGGAGCAGATCGGTGTTGAATGAAGAAACGTATAGTCAGGCATCATAGAAGCATGTAAACCTTGTAACTTTATTATAGTAAGTAAAACATGTTACAAAGCAGAGTGGCATGACTAAGGGGACACCTGCCCAAAACACGTAAGCGACTACGCTCTGCTTTGTAACATGTTTTACTTAATAAAGTTACTTATAATAAAGTTACAAGTTTTACCTGCTTCCAACGTGCCAGACTATACCTTTCTTCATTCAAGTCTGTGAGAGGGAGTGCCACCTATCGGTCTGT
Organism: Hyla sarda; assembly: GCF_029499605.1. Taxonomy (NCBI): domain Eukaryota; kingdom Metazoa; phylum Chordata; class Amphibia; order Anura; family Hylidae; genus Hyla; species Hyla sarda. The sequence goes on from NC_079190.1 coordinate 291,382,560, forward strand.
GCACAGGTGCAAAAGGGAGGATAGGAGTGGTCTTATCTGGTTGTGTCACATTGGCGTTGAGCACTGTTTAAGAAAACTACCTTCAGTACATTCAAATTACTGGAGTTGACCGGAGAAAAAAATACTGCAGGTCTGTCTTTTTTCTTGCCAAAAAAAAACGGACACCAGATGGAAACCCGACATACCCCATTCAAAGACTATAGGACCTGGTGTCTGTTATGCAATAGACCGTCTAGGTCCGTTGTTTATCACTGAAACAGACTTTGTGAAAGATCTCCGGAACCTAGCTCTGATGCAGATGTGAACTAACCAGGACATTATCTGCATTCCTGTTTTTTACTTAAAGGGGTATTCCAGGCAAAACCTTTTTTTATATAGATATATATATATATATATATATATATATATATATATATATCTCAAGTGGCTACGGAAAGTTACACAGATTTGTAAATTACTTCTATTAAAAAATCTTAATCCTTCCAACAGTTATTAGCTTCTGAAGTTTTCTGTCTAATTGCTCAATGATGATGTCACATCCCGGGAGCTTTGCATGATGGGAGAATATCCCCATAGGAACTGCACAGCTCCCGGGACGTGAGTCATCAGAGAGCAGTTAGACAGAAAACAACAACTCAACTTCAGAAGCTAATAACTATTGGAAGGATTAAGATTTTTTAATAGAAGTAAATTACAAATCTGTTTAACTTTCTGGAGCCAATTTATATATAAAAAAAGTTTTGGCCTGGAATACCCTTTAATTTTGTTGTACCAAAAACATTTAAATATTAAATATTTTTAAATAACAAACTTTATTTCATGATAGTGAGTCCTAATAAATACTGAAGAAATTCTATCAGAAAGCATAATTTTATATTTATCACATTCACGTCAGATAAAATTATCGTCATTTATCATTATTACAAATGATCAAATTCTATTGGTTTATTTTTCTGCTATATAATATATAATCAATTCTACAAGCTTTTAAACCACAAGCTACTAAGTACCTCCTGATATTCCTATTTCTGATATGAAAATCATTTAAACATTTATAAATGTATCTTTTTTTTTAATCCCTACTTACTTTGGGAGTTAGCAGCTCCTAAGCAGAGGGAGAGGAGAGATAGCCAGAGCAGTGAGTTCATTTTCTGTCCTGTTGGAGTAAAAGATGTAGAATCAACCAAAAATACAAAACATGTCTTATAAATCTACTTTTATTATTGTTTTTTTTTACAAAATAAGTCTTATCAATCTACAACAATAATAATAATACAAATAATAATGGATTAAATGCTTCATTAACACAATTTTGTACACAATAGTTTTCGCAGAGCTTAGTTTACCATTTGGGTCCCTTGATATTAGTGTTTTGGTTATTCATGAGACTAAAATCCTTTTATCTTACCAAATGCATCAGTTACTGGATCAATTCCATTTTGCTACAATTGGATTAATATCGCTAGCACATATGATTCTATGAAACAAAATTTAAGCAAGTAAATCCTAACCTTTTTCCCAATATATTTGTTGCCTCTCTTACCTTCTTGGTCTAACCAATTCCTATCCTTTGTATACTACTCTGACTTCTACCGCCCTGCTCCCAGAGTTTGGAAATAAACCTTTCTGTTTACAACAGACCCTCCAATCCAACCAATCACGGTATAGGGGCTGGATTACGTACAAAATGCATACAATGGCAGATTGCTGAAAAGAATACATACAATTTGTAATGAGCATGGAACAATTCAGAAATCCATCTTGTTTGCTTTTACACATAGTTGTGTCTTTTATGCCTCATGACCATGAAATGTAACTCCACACCCACAATACAACCTGGAATTTGGTCTACAATCATCACCATCTTTCTCCTCTCAATAGACTGAGGTCACAAATGGCCTTTATCACTTTACATCTGTCAGCAACCATTTGTATAGGTATTAGGTCAGGTTTCCTATAGCACTGATACATAACCACTATAAGTCATTTATAGAAGTAACATTCTTATGCAGTTAAAACCTCAAAAAGAATTTGAGTGAGGGAAAATAACATTTTTAATAATGGCATAGGGGTGACCACCCCTGAAAGGGATTGGCATTTCTTGCAGGGTATTTACATTAAAGCAATCGGGGAGTAGTAGTGATTTGGAGTTGGGAGAGGGGAATATTTATTTCTTTATCTTTAAAACAACACCCACTCCCCCTACTCACACACCATTATATAAAAACATTCCCTTGCTTGAATACCAATTTAAGTACTATTATAGCTTTGTTAGATGCAAAATTTCCTGTTTAACACTATTGATGACATGTTCTGATAGGTACCTTGAAACAAAAAAGAAAGCACGCTCCTAGTTCATCACCCAAATAAACAGGAGTTGAATTGAGTGAACTTTTGAAAAGTGCGGTTCACCAGACTCCCTAAACTTTTCAAAAACCATGAGTTTGGTTTGGCTCGGTTAGACTCAAGCCAGCAATGAAATAAGCCCTTAAACACATTTAAAACACTGCCTAACAGCTGTATAACACTGTTAGGAGTGTATTCAAGTGTTTTAAGGCTCAGTTACGGTGACATGCGGTAAACCATTGTAACTATTCCAGCTCGCCCATTTTTTAGGCTTCAAAGTAAAGCAGCATAAAGTATCCCTGGTTGTCGGTAGATGCCTGCCAGTGTTAATATGCACATGGAGACATGGGAAGGCGCTGTGGCTTTATACCGGAGTGCCAAAAATTATCCCTTTTTTGGGAGTAGTAACAGAATTGGTGTTCTAAAATAGTGAAGACTAAAGAAGAAATAGCTCTTGTTTTAACAGCCCAAAAAATGATCAGTTTTCTGGGGATGATGGGTTGTGTATGTGTAGGCCCGGCTGGAAGTATGGTGATGGTGGATTGGTGTTGCTAGTAATATCCCGCGTAAAGCAGGTGGTGGCTGACTGTTGATGTTAATAGCGTACAGTATGAGGCGGAATACAGATGTTTATAGCGTACAGCTTGAGATGGCGAACTGACTACCACTAGCATCCAGCAGGGGTGGTGGTTGTACTGCCTAATCAGTGGCATCTGGCAGAGGGGGTTTAAATTCCTCACTGATCCATGCCTGATTCGTTTTAGTAAAAAGTTTTTCTACACTGCTGGCTGACAATCTTGTTCGATTCGGGGTGACCACGCCGCCTGCAGCGCTGAACACTCTCCCCGAAGCCACACTAGAGGGTGGACAAGACAGAACACTCATGGCAAACTGGGCAAGTTCTGGCCAATGGTCTAATCTGATGAGCCAGAAGTCCATGGGGTCTGGCTGGAAGTAGCAGGTTTGCCAAAAAGTAAATTTAATTTTGACCAGCAGCCCTGGTTGGTTGCAGGGTGGTTGCAAAAATAAACGCAACAAATTTGATTTTGGTCAGCAGACCTGGCTGGCCGCAGGATGGTTGCAAAATTAACTGCTATAAATTTGTTAAATTTTGTCCCAACCAGGTGGCCCGGGCCTAGCTGGAAGTAGCAGCAATGGAGCAAAACTTTTTTCGGCCAGCATGTTAGTGTTGGGCACGAATATTCGCAAACATCACAAATTCAATTCAAATTCATGAATATTGCGAATGTATTCACTATATATTTGAAATGATGAATATTCTCTTTTTTTCCGCATATGCGCATATTCGCTAATTCCTTCTTTTAACTTGTGGGCCAATTAGAATGATGCAAATACACTTGTCACAGGTTATCAACAACATCCCTAGCAACCAACAATAAAGTTGCCCACCCCCTCGCTGTTTTCTTCCTCGAATATGCGAATATAATGAATACGCGAAATTCACGAATATAGGACAAATATTCATCTATATATTTGCAAAATAACGCAAATTCAAATATGGCGAATGCCGCTCGTCACCAGCCACCACTAGAAAATACTTTATTAACAATCGCCTTCATCAACCATGATCTCATAAGTAGGCATATATAGTTTTTGTTATTTTATTTTTTTTATATTAACCTGTTGGCGACGAAGGGCGTATGCATACGCCCTTGCGTCCTGGTACTTAAGGACGAAGGGCGTATCCATACGCCCGTGGGAATTTTGGTCCCCACTGCGTGCGGGGCGGGGACCGGGGTGACTGCTGATATCTATCAGCAGGCACCCCGTGCAAATGCCCAGGGGGGTCATTAGACCCCCCATGTCGGCGATCGGCGCAAATCGCAAGTGAATGTACACTTGCGATTTGCACCGATTCAGGGTCATTACGGGTCTATGGTGACCCGGTGACCCGGAATATAAGGGGGATCGCGGTTGTCTAAGACACCCATGATCCCCCTGAAGCGATAGGAGTGAGGTGGCAGGGGTGCCACCCCTCCTATCCCTGCTATTGGTGGTCTAGACGCGACCACCAATAGCAGATCGGGGGTGGGGGAGCTTTACTTTCCTTTTCCCCGTCCTGCCCACCCACAATAGGACGGGCAGAACGGGGAAAATGAAGAGGACCGGGCGCCGACGTCCACTTACCCGTCCGGAGGCTGCGGAGCGACGGTGATCGGCGATGGAGATCTGCGGGCGGCGTGCAGCAGAAGAGGACGGCTCCCTGGATGCGACGGAAGCCGGTGAGTTGCCTAGCAACATCTAAAGGGCTACAGTCTGTGACCACTGTAGTGGTCTCTAGACTGTAGCCCTCCAGATGTTGCAAAACTACAACTCCCAGCATGCCCAGACAGCTGTTTGATGTGTGGGCATGCTGGGATTTGTAGTTTTGCAACAGCTGGAGGTCTACAGTTTAGAGACCACTGCACAGTGATCTCTATACTGCCCTCTAGATCTTGCAAAACTACAACCCCTAGCATGCCCACACAGCTGTTTGCTGTCTGGGCATGCTGGGAGTTGTAGTTTTGCAACATCTGGAGGTCCACAGTTTGGAGATCACTGTGCAGTGGTCTCTAAATTGTAGCACTCCAGATGTTGCAAAACTGCAAATCGCAGCATGCCCAAACAGCAAATAGCTGTCTCGGCATGCTGGGAGTTGTAGTTGCGTACCTCCAGCTGTTGGAGAACTACATTTCTCAGCATGCCCTTCTGTGATCAGTACATGCTGGGAATTATAGTTTTGCAACAGCTGGAAGCACACTGGTTGGAAAACCTTCAGTTAGGTTCTAACTGAAGGTTTTCCAAACAGTGTGCCTCTAGCTGTTGCAAAACTACAACTCCCAGCATGCACGGTCTGTCAGTACATGCTGGGAGTTGTAGTTTTGCAACAGCTGGAGGCACACTGGTTGGAAAATACTGAGTTAGGTAACAGAACCTAACTGAAGGTTTTCCAACCAGTGTGCCTCCAGCTGTTGCAAAACTACAACTCCCAGCATGCACGATCTGTCAGTACATGCTGGGAGTTGTAGTTTTGCAACAGCTGGAGGCACACTGGTTGGAAAATACTGAGTTAGGTAACAGAACCTAACTGAAGGTTTTCCAACCAGTGTGCCTCCAGCTGTTGCAAAACTACAACTCCCAGCATGCACGGTCTGTCAGTATATGCTGGGAGTTTACAGTAAGTTCAAGCGGGTTTACAGTAAGTTTCCTGCTTCAAGTATGAGCTGCGGCAAATTTTTCGCCGCAGCGCAAATTCCTAGTGGGAAACTCACCGTAACCCGCCAGTGTGAATGTACCCTAAAAACACTACACTACACTAACACCTAATAAAGAGTAAAACACTACATAAACACCCCCTTACACTGTCCCCCCCAATAAAAATGAAAAACGTATTGTACGGCAGTGTTTCCAAATCGGAGCCTCCAGCTGTTGCAAAACAACAACTTCACGCATTTCTGGACAGCCACTGACTGTCCAGGCATGCTGGGAGTTTAGCAACAGCTGGAAGCACCCTGTTTTGGAATCACTGGCATAGAATACCCCTTTGTCCACCCCTATGCAATTCCTAATTTAGTCCTCAAATGCGCATGGTGCTCTCTCACTTCGGAGCCCTGTCGTATTTCAAGGAAACAGTTTAGGACCACATACGGGGTATCTCCATACTCGGGAGAAATTGCAATGCAAATTTTGGGGGGCTTTTTCTCCTTTTAACCCTTATGAAAAGGAAAAGTTGGGAGCTACACCAGCCTGTTAGTGTAAAAAAAAAATTTTTATACTAACATGCTGGTGCTGCCCTTTACTTTTTATTTTCACAAGAGGTAAAAGGAAAAAAAGACCCCAAAATTTGTAACGCAATTTCTCCTGAGTACGGAAATACCCCATATGTGGGCGTAAAATGCTCTGCGGGCGCACAACAAGGCTCAGGAGTGAGAGCGCACCATGTACATTTGAGGCCTAAATTGGTGATTTGCACAGGGGTGGACGATTTTACAGCGGTTCTGACATAAACCTAAAAAAATAAATACCACAAGTGACCCCATTTTGGAAACTATACCCCTCACGGAATGTAATAAGGGGTACAGTGAGCATTTATGCCCCACAGGTGTCTGACAGATTTTTGGAACAGTGGTCAGTGAAAATGAAAAATGTAATTTTTTTGTTTGCACAGCCCACTGTTCCAAAGATCTGTCAAACGCCTGTAGGGTGTAAATGCTCACTTTACCCCTTATTACATTCTGTGAGGGGTGTAGTTTCCAAAATGGGATCACATGTGGGGGGGGGGTCCACTGTTCTGGCACCACGGGGGCCTTTGTAAATGCACATGGCCCTTGACTTCCATTCCAAACAAATTATCTCTCTAAAAGCTCAATGGTGCTCCTTCTCTTCTGAGCATTATAGTTCGCTCGCAGTGCACATGACGTCCAAACATGGGGTATTTCTATACTCAGAAGAAATGGAGTTACAAATTTTGGGGGGCATTTTCTCCTATTACCCCTTGTAAAAAAGTAAAATTTGGGGAAAAAGCAGCATTTTAGTGAAAAAAAAAAGTTTTTCATTTACACATCCGACTTTAACAAAAAGTTGTCAAACACCTGTGGGGTGTTAAGGCTCACCGTACCCCTTGTTACGTTCCTTGAGGGTTGTAGTTTCCAAAATAGTGTGCGATGTGGGGGGGGGGGTTGCTGTCCTGGCACCATAGGGGCTTCCTAAATGGGACATGCCCCCCAAAAACCAATTCAGAAAAACTCTCCAAAATCCCATTGTTGCTCCTTCCCTTCTGAGACCTCTACTGCGCCCGCTGAACACTTGACATACACATATGAGGTATTTTCTTACTCGAGAGAAATTGGGTTATAAATTTTAAGAGGATTTTTTTCCTTTTACCCCTTGTAAAAATTCAAAAACTTGGTCTACAAGAACATGCGAGTGTAAAAAATGAAGATTTAGAATTTTTTCCTTCACTTTGCTGCTATTCCTGGGAAACACCTGAAGGGTTAACACAGTTACTGAATGTCATTTTGAATACTTTGAGGGGTGCAGTTTTTACAATGGGGTCATTTATGGGGTATTTCTAACCAGAAGACCCTTCAAATCCACTTCAAACCTGAACTGGTCCCTGAAAAATTCAGATTTTGAAAATTTTGTGAAAAATTGGAAAATTGCTACTGAACTTTGAAGCCCTCTGATGTCTTCCAAAAGTAAAAACATGTCAACTTTATGATGGAAATATAAAGTAGGCATATTGTTTATGTGAATCAATATATAATTTATTTGGAATGTCTATTTTCCTTACAAGCAGAGAGCTTCAAAGTTAGAAAAATGCTAAATTTTCTAACTTTTCACAACATTTTTGAATTTTCACCAAGAAATGATGCAAGTATCGACGAAAATTTACCACTAACATAAAGTAGAATATGTCACGAAAAAACAATCTTGGAATCAAATTTATAAGTAAAAGCATCTCAGAGTTATTAATGCTTAAAGTGACAGTGGTCAGATTTGCAAAAAATGCTCCCGTCCTTAGGGTCATAATGGGCTCCGTCCCCAAGGGGTTAAACATTGTTTAAAAAAACTTTTATTATTTTATTTACACTTTTAAAGTCCTCATATTTAAAGTCACAATCATTAGATTGCTAATACTGAACAAAGCTCACATAATCTCAGACTGGTTTCTTAAACATGACAATGAGTCAATAGTTTGCATTGAATCTGTATATTCTCCAAGTTTACATGAGGTTCAACCAGGTTATTTGGACCTATGAAATGGTCTGCAATACAAATCTGTATAATCCTTCTTTATTTCTGAATTGTGAAAACATTCTCACCGGGGCATGACACATTTTATTTATAGAACAAATAACAGCATGTCCTAGAAATATTAATGGAGAGCTCCAGGCAAATGTGTATGACCAGGGAATTCTCATGTTCTTGTTCTTTCAATCTCTGTTCAAATAATTAAAAAAAAAAGGGCAAATAAAAACACAAATGTATTGTACCTCACAGAAGTATGAAAAGCAATATAGCCTTATTCTTTACACAGATTAAGGGTTGACACACACTATTAAAGGGGTATTCCAGGAAAAAAAACTTTATCTTTTTTTATATCAACTGGCTCCAGAAAGTTAAACAGATTTGTCAATTACTTCTATAAAAAAATCTTAATCCTTTCAATAATTATCAGCTGCTGAAGTTGAGTTGTTGATTTCTGTCTGGCAACAGTGCTCTCTGCTGACATCTCTGCATCTCTCAGGAACTGCACAGAGTAGAAGAGGTTTGCTATGGGGATTTGCTTCTAAACTGGGCGGTTCCCGAGACACGTGTCATTAGAGAGCACTTAGGCAGAAAAGAACAACTCAACTTCAGCAGTTCATAAATACTGAAAGGATTAAGATTTTTTAATAGAAGTAATTTACAAATCTGTTTAACTTTCTGGAGCCAGTTGATATATAACCCCTTTAAAGCCAATTCAAATACAAGTTCATGGTCACTCACTAACCCCCAATATAATATAAGCATTAAAGCCTGTTCAGACTTTATATAACTTCATCACGTTTCTGATATTTCTTGTTAGTTAATATAAAGTAATTGGCCCGACTCCTCTTTGAGCATTGCTCCTCTTTAACACTTTTTATACTGTATTGCATCTTTTTTGTCTCTCAATCTATGCATGTTAAAGGGGTTATCCAGGAATAGGAAATTCAAAAACGGCTCCACGTCTGTCCCCAGGTTGTGTGTGGTATCACAACTTGGCTCCATTCACTTCAGTGGAACTGAGCTGCAGAACCACAGCCAACCTGGAGACAGACGGGGAGTGGTCTTTAACAATATTTAGCTGTTTTTCTATTGCTGGATAACCCCTTTAACCCCTTAAGGACACAGCCCATTATGACCTTAGGGACCAGAGCATTTTTTGCACATCTGACCACTGTCACTTTAAGCTGTCACTTAATAACTCTGGGATGCTTTTCCTAATCATTTTGATTCCAAGGATGTTTTTTCGTGATATATTCTACTTTAACACAGTGGTAAATATTCGTCAATACTTGCATCATTTCTTGGTGAAAAATTCAAAAATGTCACGAAAAATTAAAAAATTTAGCATTTTTCTAACTTTGAAGCTCTCTGTTTGTAAGGAAAATAGACATTCCAAATAAATTATATATTGATTCACATATATACAATATGTCTACTTTATGTTTGCATCATAAAGTTGACATGTTTTTACTTTTGGAAGACATCAGAGGGCTTCAAACTTCAGCAGCAATTTTCCGATTTCCAAAATCGGAATTTTTCAGGAACCAGTTCAGTTTTGAAGTGGATTTGAGGGGCCTTCCGATTAGAAATACCCCATAAATGACCCCCTTATAAAAACTGCACCCCTCAAAGTATTCAAAATGACATTCAAAAAGTTTGTTAACCCTTTAGGTGTTTCACAGGAATCGCAGCAAAGTGAAGAAGAAATTTAAAATCTTCATTTTTTACACTCACATGTTCTTGTAGACCCAGTTTTTGAATTTTTACAAGGGGTACAGTGGACCGTTACACCCCAGAGGTGTTTGTCAAATTTCCACAAAAGTTGGACGTTGGATATTTTTCACTAAAATGCTGCTGTTACCCCAAATTTTTCATTTTCACAAAGGGTAAAAGGAGAAAAAGCCTCCCAAAATTTGTAACACCATTACTTCTGAGTAAGCATATACCCCGTATGTGAATTAAAGTGCTCTGCGGGCAAATTACAATGCTCAGAAGAGGAGGAGCGCCATTGAGCTTTTAGAGAGAGAATTTGTTTAGAATGGAAGTCGGGGGCCATGTGCGTTTACAAAGCCCCCATGGTGCCAGAACAGCGGACCCCAACACATGTGACCCCATTTTGGAAACTACACCCCTCACAGAATTTAATAAGGGGTGCAGTGAGCAATTACACCCCACTGGCGTTTGACAGATCTTTGGAACAGTGGGCTGTGCAAATGAAAAATTTTATCTTTCATTTTCACGGACCACTGTTCCAAAAATCTGTTAGATACCTGTGGGGTGTAAATGCTCACTCCACCCCTTATTACATTCCTTGAGGGGTGTAGTTTCCAAAATGGTGGTCACATGTGGGGGGGTCCACTGTTCTGGCACCATGGGGGGGCTTTGTAAACACACATGGCCTTCAATTTCAGACACATTCTCTCTCCAAAAGCCCATATTTCCATACTCCCATACAGAAATGGGGTTACAAATATTGGGGGACTTTCCCTTGTGAAAATGAAAATGTAGGGTAAAACCAGCATTTTAGTGAAAATTTTCCATTTGATAAGGGGTAAAAAGAGAAAAAGCCCGCCAAAATATGTTAGGCAATTTCTCTCGAGTACGGAAATATCCCATATGTGGCCCTAAACTGTTGCCTTGAAATACGACAGGGCTCTGAAGTGAGAGACTGCCATGCGCATTTGAGGCCTAGATTAGGGATTTGCATAGGGACATACTCAGATGCAAAAATTACACTAGCCTCCGATACCAAAAAATACCCTACGGCAGTGTTCCCCAAACAGGGTGCCTCCAGCTGTTACAAAACTCCCAGCATGCCTGGACAGTCAATGGCTGTCCGGCAATACTGGGAGTTGATGTTTTGCAACAACTGGAGGCTCCGTTTTGGTAAAAGTGCCGTACGGGGGGGGGGGGGGGGGGAATGTGTAGGGGTGTGTGTTTATGCAGTGTTTTACCTTTTATTTTGTGTAGTGTAGTGTAGTTTTTATAGAGTACATTCACACAGGCGGGGGTTTACAGCGTTTTTTACTGCTGGGGGTTCGAGCTGTTCCGGAAAAATGGGGGGGGGGGGGGATTTGCAAACCCCCAGCTGGTGCAAATCTACAACACTCAGCATGACCTTTGGCTGTCCGTGCATGCTGGGGGTTATAGTTATGCAACAGCTGGAGGCACACTGGTTGCGAAACACAGAGTTTGTTACTTAAATCAGTGTTTCGCAACAAAGTGTACATCCAGCTGTTGCAAAACTACAACTCCCAGCATGTACGGTCTGTATGTATGGCTGTGCATGCTGGGAGTTGTTACTAAGCAACAGCAGGAGGCAGACAACTCACCTCCTGCTGTCGGATCCCTCCGCCACTGAAGACGCTGTTGCCCTCCACGCCGATGCCAGGAACCCCAGCCTGCCCTGATGCATAGGTAATGGACCACCGACTTGTCCGATCGCCGCCTGATCATCACCCAGCAGGCTCGGTGATTGATCGGTTATCCGGACCGATCAATCACGTGATCGTGAGGTGGGACCTGTGCCACCTCACTCCTGCTGGGTAAGGGTGATTGGGGATTTCTCGGACAGCCCTAATCACCCTTTTTTCTTCCGGGTCACTGGAGACCCGATTGACACATAATTGCCGCAGATTGCCGTTCTGAATTCTCCAGCCATCTGCAGCGATCGCCAACATGGGGGGGGGGGTGTCTCAGGAACCCCCCAGGCGTTGTCATGGGATGCTTGCTGAATGATTTCAGCAGGCATCCCGGTCCAGTCCCTGCCCGGTGAGCGGAATTCCGACGGGCGTACAGGTACGCCCTGGGTCCTTAAGTCCCCGGGCGCCAGGGCATACCTGTACGCCCTGTGTCCGGGACGGGTTAAAGTGTACCTGTCATGAACAAAAAAATTTTATATAATGTAGATAATACCATTATTAGTATATTTGTAATAAACATTGGTTAAAAAAATTGTATATTTTTGGGTGAAAAATGCTGTCAGGGGCAGGAGGAGCAGAGCTCTGTGCAGGCTGCTGGCTTGTCAATCATCCTGCTGTGTGAGCCTGGTGCATGTCCCAGAGCCTCACTGCTCAGAGCCCTGCTTGTCCTCAGTGCAAAAAGCTCTGCTTGTCCTCAGTGTGCAGGGCCCCGCTTGTCCTCAGTGTACAGAGCCCTGCTTGTCCTCAGTGTACAGAGCCCTGTTTGTCCTCAGTGTACAGAGGCCTGCTTGTCCTCAGTGTACAGAGCCCCGCTTGTCCTCAGTGTATAGAGCCCTGCTTGTCCTCAGTGTACATAGCCCTGCTTGTCATCAGTGTAAAGAGCCCTGCTTATCTTCAGTGTACAGAGCCCTGCTTGTCCTCAGTGTACAGAGCCCCGCTTGTCCTCAGTGTACAGAGCCCTGCTTGTCTTCAGTGCACAGAGCCCTGCTTGTCCACCCACACTTCTGGTATTTAAATAAAGGGGGACACTTTCCTCAAATCTGTTGTTTCATAAGCTCACTTATGGGAGCATACAACGATATTGAAATAGTAATGTTAGCAGTCGGATATACAAAAAATATAATGCAATGTGGATAGGAAAAAGTATTATTTATTAAAATAAAATATATATGGCATTATCTGCAGGGCCCATGCAGAAATGCTAGTATTATAAATGAGGATAAAATCCAATAAAAGATAAAACTTATGTAAAAGTCTATATCATGCAATCTATAGTATTATACAGCCTCTATGGAGAGAATGTGTGCAGGCAATGTTTATACAATGAACAATAGGCAAAGTCCCTAGTATTCAAGTCTATGTAGGTTGTGTAATTACTATGTATGATATATCGCTATTGAACAAAAGATCCAGCAGATCTCGAAACGCATCTAGCCTCCCTTCCTATTCTATACAGCAATCTATTACAGTCACACATCGAAGCAAAGACACAGCTACAAGCAACTTTACTCATTCCTGGTGCACACAGTGCACAAAGCAATTTACCGACACGCCGGCCAGCAGACCTCTCCCTCCCCTGGCTCGCCGGCGCTGACGACTCGCAAACGCAGGAGAAACTGGGCGTCCGTGCTTGAATCCTCAGCGGCAGGGTCGCCATCAGGGGGCTACAACCCATACACCTGTAAGGGGCCCAGAGCTTGAGGAGGGCCCGGCCGACCCTGTCCTTTTTTTTTATTTTTTAAGCTTGTCAGTGAGTGACTGTCTGTCACTCACTGACCGCTGGGGGCCTACCACTGTACACTGCTCGCTGACTGATTGACTGACAACATACAGTCAGTCAATCAGTCAGAATCCTTTGAAAAGACAGCGGGCCCCCTCAAACGCTGGGCTGGCCCTACCGGGGGACATATGACAGGGCAACCAGACTTGCCCCATCACTAAACTGGTACTTACATCTGCCTGGGGGACTTGCTGACAGATGTGCACGCAGTGAGTGACGTCATGGCAAGCACTTCGCCGGGATGCTGACGTCCTGCACGGCGCGTGCAATGACGTCACTTATAGCGCGCACCTCCGCCAGCAAGTCCCCCAGGCAGATGTAAGTATCGCAGACCGTGTGAGTGTGTGTGAGTGAGTGAGTGTGTGTGTAGCGCAGGCTGAGTGAGTGAGTGAGTGTGTGTGTTTTGGGGGGTGCTTCCTAATGTGTGGAATTTATGCTACACTATCTAATGTGGGGGATTTATGCTGCGCTACACCTAATGTGGGGAATTTATGCTACACTACCTAATGTGGGGGATTTATATACACTACCTAATGTGGGAAATTTATATACACTACCTAATGTGGGTGATTTATATACACTACCTAACGGCCAGCGCGCGTTCTCCTGCGACGATCCTGCGGTCCTCCTGTGTCTCTATGGTTGTACGCACGGGACGTCAGTGACGTCCTGTGCGTACAACCATAGAGGCGGAGAAGCGAAGGACCGAAGGAGGATCGCAGGAGGACGCCGGGGAATGGTGAGTGACCGGCGGACATCCTTATGTCCAGAAAAGATTTTTCGGGACACAGGGATGTCCGGGATAGGAATACTTCTTTTTATGTGCCCGGGCCGGCTCCCGTGTGTGGCTGCAGGCGGGGGCCGACCAGAGCATATAAAAGCTAATACTGTATACTAAAAACCAGGGGGCCTCCAGCTGTTGTGAAACTACAACTGCCAGCATGCCCGGACAGACTTTGCCGGTCCGGGCATGCTGGGAGTTGTAGTTTCACAACAGATGATGTTGCGGCCGGTGCAGTGTTTGTAACTTGGGCGGGCAGGGGAGGTGGTCATTATCGGCCAATTTTTTGTTGTTTCGGCATTTCCCCAAAATGGCTATTTGCAGTCGATATGTATCGGCCGCCGATATATCGGTGCATCCCTAGAAACTATGCTACCTCATGTGGGGAAACTATGCTGTGCTACTTAATGTGGGGAAACGATGCTACCTAATGTGGGGGAACTGTTGCCCACCTAATGCAGATTAATGTGAGTTGCAGTGCAATTTTATGGCATAGTATTTTTTTGGGGGGAGGGGGGGGTAGGATGAGTGGTATGAGGGGATAATATACAATGGAGGCAATGTGAGGGGCATAATATACTATGGGGTAATGTAAAGAGCATAATATACTATGGGGTAATGTGAGGGGCATAATAACCTATTGTGGCAATGTTTTGGCCTGCTAATCTATAGGGACAATGTTGGGACCTAATACTATACAGCTGCACAGAGGGATCTAATACTATATGGGGCTGTGTAATACATATAGGTGGTTTCTATGAAGGTGAGGACTTTGCTGTAGCAAGAAGCCTAAAATGTTTGTCTGGCAGATTCGGTGAAGACGAGTTGTAATCGGGAGAAATCTTTATGATGACCCAGGACAGATGGAGAAGAAAGAGAAAAGTGAACGACTCCGATCAGAGACGCCCCCTCATTTCATGTACATGTAATGAGTTAAATGGTCTACAGCACCTGTGTACAGCTCAAATCTACCTCTTTATAGGGGTTATTGATCTTTTGTATAGTGGTTTTTATTCATAACAATATAGCAGTGTTAGTCAGTGGTAATGGTAGTGGTCATGGTGTGGCAGAATAATATGTCCCTTGTATTGTGGTGTTATTAGTCATACTGATCTGTGTATAGTGGCTTTTATTTCCTGACAGTATGGTGGTATTATTTAGTCACTTTAGTACTAATATGGAGTGGTGATATTATTTTATGTTTCTAAGCCCGATAGTGAGATAAAATCCAGTGTGTGCCACAGTGAGGGGAGGGGTAGCGAGGGGGGGGGGGGGGGCAGACTACAAGCTGTGTAAGGGGCCCCAAAATTTCTGATGGCAGCCCTGCACAGCGGGTAAGTAGAGAGAGCTCTGCGTGACCACGCCGGGACTGGTGAGACAAACTGTCCTACTACAAAGACTTAGAACTAGTCATCTAGTTACTGCATGGACTAAAAGCATCTATACTGTCACATAGTAACTACCGTATGGACTAAAAGCATCTCTACTGTTACATAGTAACTACTGTATGGATTAAAAGCATCTCTACTGTTACATAGTAACTACTGTATGGATTAAAAGCATCTCTACTGTTACATAGTAACTACTGTATGGATTAAAAGCATCTCTACTGTTACATAGTAACTACTGTATGGATTAAAAGCATCTCTACTGTTACATAGTAACTACTGTATGGACTAAAAGCATCTCTACTGTTACATAGTAACTACTGTATGGACTAAAAGCATCTCTACTGTTACATAGTAACTACTGTATGGATTAAAAGCATCTCTACTGTTACATAGTAACTACTGTATGGACTAAAAGCATCTCTACTGTTACATAGTAACTACTGTATGGACTAAAAGCATCTCTACTGTTACATAGTCACTACTGTATGGTTTAAACGCATCTCTACTGTTACATAGTAACTACTGTATGGACTAAAAGCATCTATACTGTTACATAGTAACTACTGTATGGACTAAAAGCATCTCTACTGTTACATAGTAACTACACAACCTACATAGACTTGAATACTACAGACTTTGCCTATTGTTCATTGCATACAATGTATGAACATTGTCTGCACACATTCTCTCCATAGAGGCTGTACAATACTAT
The DNA here is from genome assembly GCF_029499605.1 of Hyla sarda. Taxonomy (NCBI): domain Eukaryota; kingdom Metazoa; phylum Chordata; class Amphibia; order Anura; family Hylidae; genus Hyla; species Hyla sarda. The sequence goes on from NC_079190.1 coordinate 291,398,746, forward strand.
AGATTGCTTGATAGACTTTTACATAAGTTTGATCTTTTATTGGATTTTATCCTCATTTATAATACTAGCATTTCTGCAAGGGCGCTGCAGATAATGCCATATATATTTTATATTAATAAATAATACTTTTTCCTATCCACATTGCATTATATTTTTTGTATATCTGACTGCTTATATTACTATTTCAATATTGTTTCATGCTCCCATAAGTGAGCTTCTGAAAGTCCAGATTTGAGGTAAGTGTCCCCCTTTTATTTTTATATTTTTTTCTCCACAGGTTGCATAGGGTACGTAACTTTTCACACTAGTACTCGTCATGCACTCTAATATATATCACCTTTTTCTTGTGGTCGAGCTACCTATCCTTCATACTTCCTGTATTTGGACTCCTCCAATGTATATTGCAAATATACATATAATGGTATTATCTACATTATATAAAAGGGTTTTGTTGACTAGGGATTTCTTAGCCCTTCATAATGGATCAATATTTAAGGTTCATGTATTCTACGAGCCCTTTTTAATACTGAGTGTGGGGTCATTTGACCTTATTGCAGGTCAGTGACCGTAAATTAAATTTTCTTTAACCCCTTAAGGATTCAGGGTTTTTCAGTTTTTGCACTTTCGTTTTTTCCTCCTTACCTTTTAAAAATCATAATCCTTTCAATTTTCCACCTCAAAATCCATATTATGGCTTATTTTTTGCATCACCAATTCTAATTTGCAGTGACATTAGTTATTTTACCCAAAAATTCATGGCGAAACGGAAAAAAAAATCATTGTGCGACAAAATCGAAGCAAAAACGCCATTTTGTAGCTTTTGGGGGCTTCCGTTTCTACGCAGTGCATATTTCGGTAAAAATGACACCTTATCTTTATTTTGTAGGTCCATACGGTTAAAATGATACCCTACTTATATAGGTTTGATTTTGTAGTACTTCTGGAAAAAAAAATCATAACTACATGCAGGAAAATGTATACGTTTAAAAATGTCATCTTCTGACCCCTATAACTTTTTTATTTTTCCATGTACAGGGTGGTATGAGGACTAATTTTTTGCGCCATGATCTTTTATTGGTATGATTTTTGTTTTGATCGGACTTTTTGATCACTTTTTATTCATTTTTTAATGGTATAAAAAGTGACCAAAAATGCGCCTTTTTTGACTTTGGAATTTTTTTCCGCGTTCGCCATTGACCGTGCGGTTTAATTAATTATATATTTTTATACTTCGGATATTTACGCACGCGGTGATACCACATATGTTTATTTGTATTTTTTTTTACACTGTTTTATTTTTTTTATGGGAAAAGGGGGGTGATTCATACTTTTATTAGGGAAGGGGTTAAATGACCTTTATTAACACTTTTTTTTTACTTTTTTTTTGCAGTGTTATAGGTCCCATAGGGACCTATAACACTGCACACACTGATCTCTTGCACAGATCACAGGCGTGTATTAACACGCCTGTGATCAGTGTTATCGGCGCTTGACTGCTCCTGCCTGGATCTCAGGCACGGAGCAGTCATTCGTCGATCGGACACCGAGGAGGCAGGTAAGGGCCCTCCCGGTGTCCTGTAAGCTGTTCGGGATGCCGCAATTTCACCGCGGCGGTCCCAAACAGCCTGACTGAGCAGCCGGGGCACTTTCACTTTCACTTTAGAAGCGGTGGTCAGCTTTGACCGCCGCTTCTAAAGGGTTAATACCGCACATCGCCGTGATCGGCGATGTGTGGTATAAGCCGCGGGTCCCGGCCGTTGATGAGTGCCGGGACGGACGCGATATGATGCGGGATCGCGGGAGCTGACGCAGGACGTAAATATACGTCCTGCGTCGTTAAGGGGTTAATAGTTTGTGTCTATTTTAGTGAATAATAAAGTTATATTGTTTTTGATACTTCTTTGAGGTGCAAATAATTTATTACATGCTTTTTTTTTACCTTCTTTGGAATTACTTGTATAGCTTTAATGGCCATGGGCTAGCAGTCACATATAGTCATGGTTTAGTAGTGCTCACCTTCGTTGTGCTTTGTGATCTCTGTATCATGTACCAGCCCCTTAGGTCCTGAAGGAGACCCAACATAGTCAATTGATTTTGCCTAGAATATTACTCTAACCTCTAAACAACCAAACCTGTTTGCGTGTAAATGACCCAGTCATCTCGAGAGTGGTAATTAAAATTTTTGATTATTGCCTATAATATATATATATATATATATATATATATATATATATAATTAATATTTATAGTTCTGTTACTTTGATATAACATAAGTGTAAGAGGCTTTATTTGATATCAACCTCTTTTAGACAAGGGCCATGACCTTCCCCCCTCTCCTTCTTTCCAGACAATAATGAGAAAATCCTTTCCAGAATGTAGCCCCAGAGATGATCAACTGATCACTTCAGATCCTCCTTCTAGGCCCCTCAGAAAACATCTAATTTTGCCAGGGAAGCGGAACCAGTGAAGGTAATAAATGGAGGCCTTCAGATAAATGGCTTTTCATGTAATACGAGGACTGTTTGAGCCCAACAGAACAGGAGCTAATCATACAGGGCAGCTCTTGACTTATAGCGGTAAGAACACCCTCTAAGAGGGAATATGGAAAAGGAATGTCTTGTCTTCATGAGAAAATTCCTTTAAAATACCACAGCAACCACAGTACATATTCACATAACCCTAAAAAAGGGGGAAGGTTGTGAAAGAGGTGGATTAGTTTTGCTCTTTATTATGCTTATTAAAAAATAGTCAACTTTTTTGTTGTCAAACACCCCTATAGAAATTCCCAAAACAAATTGGATGTTCAGTGCAATTTTTTGGGGATAAAAAGACATATGGGGTGGAGCTGGGGGGTATAACGGTTCATATCGGATACCAAATTTTTTTTCCTGCACGATGTGAATTTTTCCTATACCGCAATACCAGTTGGGCCCCTCCCCGCCCCCCCTTGAATGCATGAATTATCAGCCGCGGGCGCTGTTCGGCTTCTCTCCCCCCCCCCAATGAATTATCAGCCCAGTGCTGTGCTGTCCCCCACATCGGGGAACTAATCATATGTCACCCGCGAGCGCTGCTTCTTCCCCCTTGCGCTGTACTGTACTATCCTGTGCCCGGGCTGCAAAAATAAACAAAATAAACTTTAACTCACCTTCCAACGTTCCCGTTACCAGCCTCACGGTCCCTCCGCTGCGGTCCTGGGGATGGGAACGTCACAGAGCCATCAGCCTATCACCGGCTGGCTCCTTACATGACAATGTGCTCAGCCTATCACCGGCCAAGGCGGGACATCGCTGCAGCCGGTGATAGGCTGAGCGCACTGTCATGTATAAAGCAGCGCTCGCAGGTGACATATGATTAGTTTCCCGATGTGGGGTCAGCGCAGCACTGGGCTGATAATTCATTGGGGGGGGAGAGAAGCAGCGCTAGCGGGAGACATATGATTAGTTCCCCGATGTCAGGGACAGCGCAGCGCTGGGCTGATAAACCAGGGATGCGGGGGGGGGGGGGGCAAAGCAGCGACCCACGGGTCACATGATGGGGGTGTGTGGAAAATTCTGTTATTCTGTAAATACTGTGGAACCGCCATAACTTACAAAAATACTGTTATACACACTTTTGGTCATACCGCCCAGCTCTAATAGGGGGTATTTATTAATTTTGCCTCTTGACAGTTTCTTTTTACCCCTTACCCTTTTTTTCACTTTAGTTTTTGTGGACAAAATTTATCATTTGGGTGCACGTTGTTATTAATTTTGGCGCAAATGTTGAAATCAGCTGTTCACAGTGGGGGAGATTTTTCAATATTGTCTGTGAGAAGCAGCTTTTTATGCCGTTTTTTTTTTTTTGCATTCTTTTCGACGGCTATGCGCCTTATTTACAAAAAAAAGCGCACAGACTTGATAAATATTGCATTTTTTTTTATTACCTAAGAAAGCACTTGGAGACGCCAAAAGCACAGGCATTTTCCCCAGAGAATTTTTTAAAAGGACACCACAATCGAAAATCAGGAAACACTATGGGCAACACAGCAATTTTTCCTTGTCAAAGGGTTAGATATTTCAGCCACACATTGCTATTTATAGGACCTTTACAAAAATTAAAACTTTGAAGTAATAAAAAAACAACAAAAAAGTGTTTGGCTTTTTACATGGAAAATTAGACTCAATTCAAAAAGCTGCGGCCAGATGGAGATATTAAAGCAAAACTGTTCTTTAACAAAAATGTGGATTTGTAAATTAGAAATAAACAAGATTTTTTTACATTTAATTTGGTAAAAAGATGGAACAATTTAGTAAGTGCAAAGCAGCGCTCTAATAAAGTTATGAACCCCGCTGGCGCTTATATATATATGTATATATATATATATATATATATATATGTATACCCCTGCAGGCGCTTATATATATATATATATATATATATATATACCCCGCTGGCGCTTATATATATATATATATATATATATACCCCTGCCAGCGCATTACAAAAAATATGACACCATCAGCGCATTAATAAAAATATGACCCCGCCAGCGCATTACTAAAAATATGACCCCCGCCAGGGCATTACTAAAAATATGACCCCGCCAGCGCATTACAAAAAATATGACCCCGACAGCGCAATACTAAAAATATGACCCCTGCCAGTGCATTTATATGCATATATCTATACCCCCCGCCAGCACATAATGTGACCCCGCCAGCGCATTTGTCTTAATTTTACATTGCAGCTATATGTTAATGGTTTAATTCTATCAGATCGCATCCAGCAGCTGCCAACCAGATGATCTTGATAAATATCTGCATCTGTATTTAGATGTGCCGGGGGGGTCAGACATATAGTGTTATCTGCCCCCACAGCTCTTCTATACACATATACCCCTGCCGCCATATGAATGAAAGGTATTTCAATATCGGCTCTATGCACTGCTAATAGAAATACTTTTCATTCATATGGTGGCAGGGGTATATGTATATAGAAGAGCTGTGGGGGGCAGAAAACGCTATATGTCTCCCCCCCCCCCCCCCTCCAGCACATCTATATACATATGCAGCCTCCGCTCTATGAATGAATGGTATATCTATCCGGATCATCTGGCCGGCGGCTGCTGGATGCGATCTGATAGATATAATTTTCACATATAGCGCTGCAATAGAAAATTAGGACAAATGCGCTGGCGGGGCATAGATATATACTCATAAATGCGCTGGCGGGGGTCACATTATGCGCTGGCGGGGGGTATAGGTATATACACTTATATGCGCTGGCGGGGGTCATATTTTTATGAATGCGCTGGGGGCTAGATATATAGCCCTCTATGTTCACCCCCAGCCCCCCGGCCCCCCAACACTTTTAATATACATATGTCCCCTCACATCGTTCATTTTTAAATTCCCCGCTGGGATCCCTGATTGGCTCCTCAGTACCGGCCATTCAGGGCTCCCAGCGGGGAATTTGGAAATGAAAGTAAAAAATACATTGTGATCGCAGGGTTGCGGAGCTTGCCACCAGCTTCCCTGCTTAATAACTTCTGATTGGATTGGGTCTCAGAAGAGAGACCTGGTGCGATCAATCCTTCAGCCCCTGTACTACAACCCCCATCATGGAACAGAGTCTGATTCATGATGGGGGTTGTAGTACAAACACTAATGTAGCCTCCCCAGCTGTCTGCAGACTCCCACAGCCAGGGATTTACTACTCCCATCATAGAAACAAGTCTTTTCCATGATGGGAGTAGTAGTAGTCCCGGCTGTGGGAGTCTGTAAGCAGAGGTGTTAGAACAGGTCTTAATAGCACTTAGCAAGGAACTAAACTGTAGGAGGGTTCTGCCGACGTTTTCAAAAGGTTGCCTCTACCCTGGTCTATATTTGCGCTTTTTTTGAATGATATGCGCTGATTAATGCGCTTTTTTTAAAAAGGCGCATATAGTAAATATCTTCCACTGCCTATGTCAAAACAGAATTCGGCTTCTCCCAGTCATTTTTGTTAAAATTGCATATATGAAAAAGGCGCAAAAAAATTGCGCAAATAGCAACAAATGCGCAACTATGCGCCTTTTCACAGCAAGAAAAAAGACGGGAACAGCTTGATAAATCTCCCCCAGTGTCTTTTACACAGAACTTACCACCACAGAGGACAGGGTATTTTCCCCTGTAGAGCAGCCATTTCGGAGTCCCTCCTGCAGTATATCAGAAAGCGACGTGAGTTATTTTCTTTCATGGGGTTTATAGCCACCATGTGAAATGGATTTTATTTTTAACCTGAGTTAACCTGTTGTTTTTTTCCTGAACCTGTGTGGCCATGTCCAATACTGGCTCAATGGAGGGTGAAGGTCCCTCAGAGACAACTATGTCGCAGGATAGTATTGCGCAGCCCCGGAGGTGTTGCAGCTTTCACAAAATTATTTTTTATGTATTTTGAAGCCTTTACATTTTCTGACATTGCTATGTGTGTTTTCCATGTACAAAATTTCTTGACGGTGAATTGCGCCAAAAAAAACAAAAGATCGATTGGCACAAATGATGAATTACTGACCAAAGTAAAAAATAACACACAGGACCATGTGATTTTGAGAAAGTTTAGAAAGTTTAGACACTGCGCCAAAGTATTGCACTAAAGTTACGAAAAAAAAACACATAAATCCTTTGATAAATATGTTATATGAAAGTTTAGTTGAAACACCATTATTGGATGATGGTCTACCCAGGTTGAAAAAATGTGGTAGGGGTCTAAAACCCACCTCAAGGACCTAGACCCCAGCTGAAAATTTTGAAGCTTTATATTGTACAGGTGAGTTTGCATGTACTGAGCTCTCTTCACTTAAAGGGGTATTCCTCGAGATTGCGGGGGTCCCCAGCGGCGGGACACCTGCGATCATACATCTTATCCCCTATCCTTTGAATAGGGGATAAGATGTATAAAGCTGGAATACCTCTTTAAGTCACTTACAGAGAAAAATGAGCTAGCTAATCTTTACAAGAGAGAGCTACACATATGCATGGCCGCCTCTCCTTGGTTTATAGATTAGATTAATTGACATTATGGGAAATGCCAATGGCATATCTCAACCTAAATACTATATAACTGAGTCTAGATGAAATGGCCATTCAGCTGTCACGCCTGGACATTTACTCAGGCTAGCCTTGTTTGCCGTTAAACTTTTTAATGGTTCATTGTGAATTTTATAATGGGGTACAATTGATCTCAATATCATTTTATAGCATTATATATATTTTTTTAATAAACAATACAGAAGATTAAAGTCCTTGTTCTCTTGACCCTCTCAGCCTTGCACGAATGGCGCCAGCGGTATGCTTTGTCTTCAGGTATGTTGAATGTACAGGTGACATTCATATATTTGTATTATGTACAGTGCTAAAAAATATTTTATGACTTTGTTCTTGACATGGCTATTTGTGTCACATTTTTAAGTGTCTTTATTGAAATGTTTGTGTATGACCAACCAGACAGCACTCGGCAAAGCCTTCTTTTTAGCACAGCATTTGCAGTTAATACTTCATATTTGCTGCACCCTTCCTGTGCTCTCAAAACATTTGAGAAATGCTTAGACTCAACACAAAATGCCTACCTATCTCTTTTGTTGAGGCTCCTAGAGCTATTACTTCACCAACGCAAATAGCAGACACCCATGTATACAAACATGCTTTGAAGAACAACACACCTAAAACTGTGACGTTAGTCTGAACTTTGCCTGCAGCTACCCTCCACCAAGCATGCCACCCGCTCATCACCCAAAAACGCAGGAGCGTGCTTTTCTATTAATTGCCTTACCTGCTGACTGCCCTGACTGTCCCACCCTGTATATATTTAGCAGAAGAATTGAGAACTAAAAGGTTGTGACATCCTGAAAATATCATGGCTGTTGCTATTTCTCAATCTTGAGATTAAAGTTAGGTAAGGAAGCATAAATATCTAACTAAAACTAAATAAAAATAGTGCTACATTCTGATTTCTCCTAGACTGTGACCCTTAATAATGCACACTTATTTCATGATTATAAGTTCAGCTGTCATTTTTTTCGCTTTATGGGTGCATTCCCACGTGGCGTATTTTGCTGCGTATTTGCTGCGTATTTGGTGCTGCGTATTTTCCTACCCATTGACTTCAACAGGGAAAATAAAATACGCAGCAGCAAATACGCAGCAAATACGCCGTGTGGGAACGTACCCTAAAAGCCACCAAAAAGTTTAGAATTATTTATGAAGATTACTCAAGTTTAAAGAGTACCTATCATGAACTCATCTGTCCCTAATTGCCCCCCTCCATCTGTCCCTGACACTTCCTGAATCTAATCCTACCTTTTTTTTATTTCTAAAACCCATTTTCTTACCTTTATTAGTGCCTTGTTTGTTGCTGACTTCCCTGCAGTCTGTGAGAGAGGAAGGGGGAGTGGCCCAGCTGCTGACTGAGGTAGGCTCATTACATTCCCAGGTGGCTCCGCAGCTCTCTCCTCGCCGCCAGGCTCCCTGGGATGGAAGCGGCATTGGGCGCTATGGCCGGTGTTCTTGCTTGTAATTACAGGGGGTGGTTGTACTGCTGCAGTTGGTGATCATTGACAAGCAGGGAGCTGCGCTGAGCTCGTACATGTCCTGGCTGCAGTCAGATTTCGGACTCATACCATGAGTCCAAAATCAATACAAAGCCTTGTGGCCAGGACTGCTAGGGAGACCCCTAGTGGGCAGTTTTTTACATTGAAAATAAAGATACAAATAATGAAATTTCTTAATAACATCCTATTAGAAAGTGATTCATTAGGCATTTATCAAGTTTTTTTGATCATAGGTACCCTTTAAAGCCAAGAAAATGTCCACCTAAGGCTTAACTTCTAGTGATTCAACATAAAAGCCACTGGTAAAACACGTGTAAAGCATATAACAACACTAAACACTTAAAGGGGTACTCTGCCCCTAGACATCTTATCCCCTATCCAAAGGATAGGGGATAAGATGTCTGATCTCTAAGATGTCTGATCTTGGTTGTGGCAGCCCAGACATCCAGTGCACGGAGCGAACTTTTCTCCATGGTGGATGATTGGTGATGCCTGGTGCACCCAGCGTTTGTTTAGAGCATCAGGTGCAACACCAGGGGCTCATGACTTGTGCCATGATCTGTAGTTTGTTTTAGTACCACATTTGCGTATATGTGACTTTTTTGATCGCTTTTTATTTTTAAAAAATGTTTACGTTTATGCTGTTCGCCGTAGCGGTATTTTTATAGTTCGGACACTTATGCACACAACAATACCAAATATGTTCATTATTTATCTTTTTTACGCTTTTTTGTATTAATATGGGGAAAAGGGATGATTTAAAACTTTATTGGGGAGGGGCTTTTTAAAAAAAATCCTTTTTTTACATTTATTTTACACTTTTTTAGTCCCCATAGGGGACTATTTATAGCAGTCATTAGATTGCTAATACTGTTTAGTGCTATGCATAGGGCATAGCACTGATCAGTATTATCAGCGATCTTCTGCTCTGGTCTGCTGGAAGGCAGATCAGTGCAGAAGACCCCGGGAGTTGGACAGAGGCAGGTGAGGGGACCTCCGTCCTCCGCCCGTCATCTTGGCTGATCTGATCTCCGCGGCAGTGCCACGGGCAATCAGATTGGCCATTTTAAGTGCCACACTGCCGCAGATGCCTTGATCTGGATTGATCATGGCACCTGAGGGGTTAATGGCAGACATCAGCTGCTGACAGCCGCCGGGAATGAAACAAACGCAGCTCCTGCGCTTGTGTCACAGCCGTGCCGTAAATGTGTGCGCTGTGCGCTAAATGATGCTATGCAGCACCGTACATTTATGGCGCATGTCCTTAAGGGGTTAATACTACACCATCCTTTCAATAACATTAAGAATGGAGAGAGTCCTCATTAAGTGCCACTATGCCACAGCAGACTTATCAGCCTTTGTTTGCCATCACCCGCTTTATTCTTGGAAGTATTTTGGTACTTTTCTGTCTGCAAGGAGGCTTTGGAAATAGAAACATAGAATGTGTCGGCGGATAAGAACCATTTGGCCCATCTAGTCTGCCCAATAATCTGAATCCTATCAGTAGTCCCTGGTCTTATCTTATATGAAGGATAGCCTTATGCTTATCTCATGCATGTTTAAACTCCACTGTATTTGCAGCGACCATCTCTGCAGGAAGGCTATTCCATGCATCCACTACTCTCTCAGTAAAGTAATACTTCCTGATATTACTGCATAAACCTTTGCCCCTCTAATTTAAAACAATGTCCTCTTGTTGTAGTTTTTCTTCATTTAAATATGCTCTCCTTCTATACCGTGTTGATTCCCTTTATGTATTTAAAAGTCTCTATTATATCCCCTCTGTCTCTTCCTTCTTCCAAGCTATACATGTTAAGGTCCTTTAACCTTCCCTAGTAAGTTTTATCCTGCAATCCATGTACTAGTTTAGTAGTTCTTCTCTGAACTCTCTCTAGAGTATCTATATCCTTCTGGAGATACAGTCTCCAGTACTGCGCACAATACTCCAAGTGAGGCCTCACCAGTGTTCTGCAGCGGCATGAGCACTTCTCTCTTTCTACTGCTTATACCTCTCCCTATACATCCAAGCATTTTGCTAGCATTTCCTGCTGCTCCATAACATTGTCTTCCTACTTTTAAGTCTTCTGAAATAATTACTCCTAAATCCCTTTCCTCAGATACTGAGGTCAGGACTGTGTCAAATATTCTATATTCTGCCCGAGGGTTATTACACCCCAGGTGCATTATCTTGCACTTATCCACATTAAATTTCAGTTGCCAGAGTTCTGAACATTCTTCTAATTTGCCTAAATCCTTTTCCATTTGGCATATCCCTTCAGGAACATCAACCCTGTTACATATCTTTGTGTCATCAGCAAAAAGACAAACCTTACCATCGAAACCTTTTGCGATATCACTAATGAAAAAATTAAACAAAATTGGTCCCAGTACAGATCCCTGATGTACCCCACTGGTAACAAGAGCTTGCTCTGAATGTACTCCATTGACTACAACCCTCTGTTGTCTGTCACTCTGCCACTATCTAATCCACTCAACAATATGGGAGTTCAAGCTCAATGACTGCAGTTTATCGATAAGTCTTCTATGAGGGACAGTGTCAAAAGCCTTACTAAAATTTAGGAAATTAGCATGCTCAAGCAAAGAAAGAGTAATTATTATTGGGGATTTCAACCAGACCATATGGCCATCAATAGATACAGCCTCTAGGATTTCATCTAGAGAACCAACCCCTATTTGCCAAACTATATCTCACCACGCCCTGTATGATGTCTGGAGAATCCAGCACCCTACGGACCATGATTTAACTTTTTTTCAGACGCACATAAGACTTATACCCAGATAGATTATTTTCTTGTTACTTAACCCATTTTAGATGCTGTAGTCTCTTCTGAGATTCAGACCATAAGTAGGTCTGATTATACACCTATAACATTAACCTTTATCAACGCATTAGCCAACCCTGGTCAACATGTATGGCGTGCAAGACCTAACATCCTTCAAGAACGTGAGTTTGAGAGGAAATTTGCCTCCCAGATTCATTCTTTCTTTGAAATTAATAAACCATCTGTGCGTTCATCATCTAGTTTGTGGTGTGCATTTAAAGCCACTGTCAGAGGACAGATTATAATTGAGACATCTTCTCAAAGGAAAAAAAATCAAAAACAAGAGGTTAAAGATGTCAGATCTATCTGAACTCCATAGAAAAAACTAAATTTGATCCTCAAACCGCAGCGCATATTAGTTCCCTTACAACAGAGCTACATCAGATGGATCTGTATAAAGTTTACCCTAGCGCTGGAAAAGATGAAACTAAACCACTACTGGCTAGCAAACAAATCAGGCTCTTATCTTGCTAAACAGGTCAGGAAAAAAATATCTCAGAGGGCAATTCATTCCTTAAACCTTCCTTCTGGAATAAGAATACAAGACCATAAGAGTATAGGTGAGTGATTCGCAGCATATTATGAGGCCTTATATAATCTAAAACTTGACAAATCAATTACTCATTCGTTTAAAATTAGTATATCTTCCTTTTTATCTGATGTAAACCTACCCTCTCTTAAAGATCCCCAGAAAGAAATAGAAAATCTCCCCATTACTCTAGATGAAGTAGGGAAAGCTATTAAAACCCTCAGGACATTCAAATCTCCTGGCCCAGATGGCTTAACTTCTTAATGACGCAGGACGTATATTTACGTCCTGTGCCGACTCCCGCTCCCCATCAACGTCCGTGACCCGCAGCTAATACAGGACATCAGCGATCGCGGTGATGCCCGGTATTAACCTTTCAGATGTGGCGATCAAATTTGACCGCCATGTCTGAAGTGAAACCCAAAAGCATCCCGGCAGCTCAGTCGGGCTGTTTGGGACCGCCGCGGCGTCCCGAACAGTTTGCAGGACACCAGGAGGATCCCTTCCTGCCTCCTGTGTGTCCAATCGCTGAATGACTGCTCCGTGCCTGAGATCCAGGCAGGAGCAGTCGAGCAGTGATAACACTGATCAATGCCATGTTAATGCATGGCAGTGATCAGTGTAGGAAATCAGTGTGTGCAGTGTTATAGTCCCCTGTGGGAGCTATAACATTGCAACAACAAAAAAAGTGTTCCCTAATAAAAGTCAGAATCACCCCCTTTTCCCATAAAAAAAATATGTAAATAAATATAAACATATGTGGTATCGCCACGTGCGTAAATGTCCAAACCGCGCGGTCAATGGCGTACACGTAAAAAAATTCAAAAGTCCAAAATAGCGTATTTTTGGTCACTTTTTATACCATTAATAAATGAATAAAAAGTGATCCAAAAGTCTGATCAAAACAAAAATGTACTGATAAAAACTTCCGATCACGGCACAAAAAATTAGCCCTCACACATTCCCATATGCAGAAAAAAAAAAATGTATAGGGGTCAGAAGAGGACATATTTTCCTGCATGTAGTTATGATTTTTTCCAGAAGTATGACAAAATCAAACCTATATAAGTAGGGTATCATTTTAACCGTATGGACCTACAGAATAATGATAAGGCGTCATTTTTACTGAAAAATGCACTGCGTAGAAACGGAAGCCTCCAAAAGTTTCAAAATTGCGTTTTTTCTTAAATTTTGTCACACAATGATTTTTTTTGCTGTTTTGCCGTGGATTTTTGGGTAAAATGACTAATGTCACTGCAAAGTAGAATTGGTGGTGCAAAAAAATAAGCCATCATATGGATTTTTAGGTGGAAAATTGAAAGGGTTATGATTTTTAAAAGGTAAGGAGGAAAAAACGAAAATGCAAAAACTGAAAAACGCTGAGTCCTTAAGGGGTTAATGAATTAATTTAATAAAATTAATGCAAATAATATCATTCCGCATTTGGTAGACCTATTTAATAACATAATGGAGAATTATCCCAAAAGAGATTCTAGAAGCTGTAATAGTAGCCATTCCTAAAGAAGGTAAAGTACCAACATCACCATCACACTTCAGACCCATATCACTTTTAAATACGGATCTTAAATTATATGCCAAATTGTTAGCAGGAAGGTTGGGAGAAGTTCTCCAGTTATTGATACCCTCAGACCAAGTGGGCTTTGTTCCGGGGCGACAGTCTCTGGACGGGACCAGGAGAATGTTGAACGCAATAGCGGGAGCAAAAAATGGTCGGATGCCTTCTTTGCTGTTAGCTTTAGACACAGAGAAGGCATTCGACCATATACATTGGGACTAATTGGAGTTAGTCTTGGAGAAGTTCGGTATCCCCTTGGAGATAGTGAGAGGTATCATGGCTCTTTATCATTCGCCCTCCGCAAAAGTAATTTTGGGAGGTGTAATATCTAGACCTTTCTCCATCTCCAATGGGACGCCCCAGGGGTGTCCCCTCTCTCCAACTATTTTTGCTCTTGAAATGGAACCCCTGGCGCAAGCCATACACGACTCCCCAGGGATAAGAGCTATCCCTATAGGAGCTACCGAACATAGAATTTGGCTATTCGCTGACGATGTGATCCTAACTATATCAAACCCCAGCTATTCCCTCAATAACAACTCACTTCAAAAACAATTAAAATCTAATATAGAGGCATACATTAAACTCCCTTTATCATGGCTGGGGTGGGTAGCAGTAACAAAAATGATACTATTACCTAAAATATTATATATTTTTACTATACTTTCTCAAAGGATACCACAAGCAACAGTAAGGAAACTACAATCCATTTTATTGAAATGTATCTCACATAATAAACCAACTAGAGTATCGACCAAGATTTACTACAGGCCAGTAAATTAAAGGGGACATGGATGTACGGAGTTATTGAAATACTTCCAGGTCATACACCTAACTCAACTCCAAAGATGGTGGAATAACGATACTACTTTAAAATGGGTGGAGGCAGAGTATAACATGAATAGCGCACCATCACTTAAAACAGTTTTATCTATTCAGGGGAAAGCCCCCGCTACAATCAGCCTAATGGCAGCAGCAGCAAGTATGGAGGTATGGCATGAAACCTTCATTATCGAAACGTTAGGTTTCATTAAATATGAAAAGGTACCAATTGAAGTTATTCAATTCAATAGCTGATTCCTGATTCTAACTTCTCGGAGTGGGAGAAAAATTGTATCAAAACCCTGGGGGACATCAGTTACAAAACCACCTTATTTACATTTAATGTAATATAAAAATACACTCTTTCTAATAGAGATTTTTATAAATTTTTACAAATATGCCACTTAATTGCTACCTTTAAATTTATTGGGAAGACCCCAGACTCTAATTATGAGTCTTTTTTCGCTATCCCTGTTAGAAAAGGTGGAATATCATTAACATATAAAACACTACAAACTATATCTCAGACATTGACATTTAAATTCCAAGATAATTGGATAAAGGAATTTGGGTTTGATCTCCCCCCTGGAACTGTGGATCCCATCATACTCCCTCCCTATAAAACTATCACATTGTGTCTCCCATTTTGAGATTGCTCGTAAATTATTGTACCGGTGGTACTTTACTCCAGTTCGTATGATAAAATTTGGTCCTGGATCTTCATCCTTGTGTTGGAGATGTGGGACTGAACAGGGAGTCTCTACTCCATATATAGTGGAACTGTAGGCCTATCTCTGAATTATGGCAGAAGGTTTATTTATTTTAAAACAAAGAGAATCCACCTTGGAGTCCGGGAGTGGCCCTATTATCATTAGGACTGGATGGGTTACCAAGTTTAAAGCAAACAATTATATTGCATGGAATTTCCGTTAATCGCACAGCTATAGCTAAAAAATGGAAATCTGTAAAAATCCCTACTTTAAAAGAAATAATTTATTCACTTAAGTACGTCAACACAATGGAGACACTTAGACTCCAGAAAATAGTTAACTCAACTAAACAAAAAATTGAAATGCATATATGGCAACAATTTGAGGGTAAATTGGAACTGACTGTAGAGAGAGAAAGAGGAAAGAGTGACGAGCGAGCAGGTTGAATTGGACCAATTGAAACAAATCCCTCTTTCCCACTCTATTACCTACAAGTGTTGGATTTAGAATATACAACTATAGAGGACATGATAGGAGGAGGAAATAGGCTGGAAATATGTAATTCCCATCCTGTATTTTCTTTTCCTTTTATTTCTTTTCCCTTTTTTTTATTACTTTTCTCTTTTTACTTATTTTCTCTTATTTATTTACAATGATGGTGAGACAACATTAATACTAATAAAGCATTATAAAACAAAAACAAAAAATCTAGATATGCGATGTCTATTGCCCCTCCACTTTCTATTATTTTAGTCACCCAGTCAAAAAAATCTGAATATCAATAAGATTTGTTTGACATGATCTCCCTGAAGTAAACCCATGTTGTTTTTCATCTTGCAAACCATGGGATTTTAGATGTTCCACAATCCTATTCTTTAGTAGGGTTTCCATTAATTTCCCCACTATTAATGTCAGACTTACTGGCCTATAGTTGCTTGATTACTCCCTACTACCTTTCTTGTGAATGGGCACAGCATTTGCTAATTTCCAATCTTCCGGGTCGACTCCTGTTACCAGTGATTGGTTAAATAAATCTGTTAACGGTTTTGCTAGTTCACCACTAAGCTCTTTTAACAATTTTGTATGTATCCCATCAGGCCCCTGTGACTTATTTGTCTTCACTTTAGACAGCAAACTTATAACCTCTTCCTCTCTAAAGACACATGCATCAAATGATTCATTAGTCTTCCTTCCTAATGAACTGAACAGAAGTATTCATTAACCCCTTCCCGCTATATGACGTATGCATACGTCATGAGCGTGCTCCCATGATAGAACGCGGGGTCATGCGCTGACCCCGCGTCATATCACGTCGGTCCCGGCGGCTATCAATGGCCAGGGACCGCGGCTAATACCGGACATCACCGATCGTGGTGATGCCCGGTATTAACCCTTCAGACGCGGCGATCAACTTTGATGTCTAGTATTAGCCGCGGTCCCCGGCCATTGATAGCCGCCGGGACCAATGCGATATGACGCGGGGTCAGTCTAAAGTGAAAGTAAACTGTGTCAGTTAACTCAGTGGAGCTGTTCGGGACCGCCGCAATGAAATCGCCGGGTCCCGAACAGCTTGCTGAACAGCTGGAGGATCCCTACCTGCCTTCTCGCTGTCCGATCGCTGAATGACTGCTCCGTGCCTGAGATCCAGGCACGAGCAGTCGAGCGGCGATAACAGTGATCAATGCCCGGCTATTGCCAGGCAGTGAACAGTGTATAAGATCAGTGTGTGCTTGGGGGAAAAATATTCATTCATGTGGACAGAGGAAAACATAACTTACTTAGGCATAAAATTAGGGACTACGCTACAGTATACGGGGAAACTAAATGTGGATTCACTGATACTTCAAATGAAGCTGGATGTGGCAACTTATTCCAGACTGCCGATTTCATGGCTGGGGAGGGTGTCAATAGTTAAAATGATGCTGCTGCCTAAGATTTTATACATCTTTCGCAATATGCCAATTAAAATACCAAATAAGTCAATTAAAATCCTTCAGCAAATAATATTAAACTATATTTGGAAAAACAAGAACCTCTGCTCAAATACTATATCGTCCAATTAAAGAAGGGGGACTAGGCTGCCCAAACCTTCTAAAATATTATTACGCTTCCCTCTTAACCCAGGTTCAGAGATTATGGCATAATGAAGTGGGGATGCACTGGGTAATCTTGGAAACTGAGCTGATGGGGGGAGTGCCCCCTGGGTTAGTATTGTGGGTATCAGCTTTATTAAATAAGAAAATGGGAAGGGATGTTGCGACGGTTGTCGCGGGTTTGGAAGCATGGCGGTACGCGTTGCAACATCAAATCCTAAACCCATGCATATTGGAGAATGTTCCATTGGCGGTAGTCCAGTTCCTTATACCAACAACAGATTTTGCTGCCTGGATGAAAAAGGGTATTTTAACACTAGGAGATATTGTGGGGGATACATGACTGCTGCCATTTGAACATATCACTAAAAAATTTGAAATCCCTCCAAAAGACTTTTTTAAGTATTTGCAGTTGCGACATTGTGTCTCCTCTTTTGATTGGAGAATTGAAGTAAAGTCAAGATACAATGAGTATTTCTTTAATAATAAGGGGGGTAGAAGTGGGATATCTAGATCATATAAAGCTTTACAACAAACAGAGCCCAAAATAATGAATTTTCAGGTCAAATGGGAAATTGACCTAGGGTTTTCTATCTCTGAAGAAACATGGTCGGGTATCTTTACTATCCCAGTCAAGTTTTCACATTGTCTCTCCCATTTGGAGTCATCACGCAAGTTACTATATAGGTGGTACCTGACCCCGGTTAAAATGGCTAAATTCAATATAAAGAACTCTTCGGTTTGTTGGCGGTGTAAGCTGGGGGTGGGTACATTAAAACATATTTGGTGGGATTGCCCACATATAAAAAGGTTTTGGGATGAGATATATGAATTACTGAAGCTATTGTGGGGTGAAACTATGGATATTATCTGGGGGCCAGGAATGGCGTTATTATCATTGGGTTTGAATCACCTTCAACCAAAATATTCAGTGATAGCCTTCCATGTACTGGTTACAACAAGGGAGGCAATAGCCAGTTGTTGGAATAGCCAAACTCTTCCAAATATAATTTCCATTGTTAGAACATTGAAACAAATATGTATTATGGAGAAATTAAGATTAAATAGGATTGTAAAGGATAAGTCAAAAGACAAATGGCAGGAGATCTGGGAAATTTTTGAAACCCAATTAAATAAGTTGGTGTGAACCTCCCTAAATATTAGGGGTGAACTCTGGGTGTGAGTGGAAAAGGGAGGCGGAAGGATGGTTAGGTGAGAGGGGTGAGAGAGAGGGAGAGATTGTAGGATGTTGTTAAGTAGAGGTTTGGTTGTTTTGAGTTTTATTTATGTATATGTGCGATAATTGTATCTTGAGAATAACAATAATAAAATATTATAAACAAAAGATCAGTGTGTGCAGTGTTATAGCCCCTTATGGGAGCTATAATATTGCAAAACAAAAAAGGGAAAAACAAGTGTTAAAAAAGAGCCCCCATATGCGGAAAAATAAAAATAAAGTTATAGGGGTCAGAAGAGGACATTTTTAAACGTATATGTTACGCCGAGCGCTCCGGGTCCCCGCTCCTCCCCGGAGCGCTCGCTACACTCTCGTTACTGCAGCGCCCCGGTCAGATCCACTGACCGGGTGCGCTGCGATACCGCCTCCAGCCGGGATGCGATTCGCGATGCGGGTGGCGCCCGCTCGCGATGCGCACCCCGGCTCCCGTACCTGACTCGCTCTCCGTCGGTCCTGTCCCGGCGCGCGCGGCCCCGCTCCCTAGGGCGCGCGTGCGCCGGGTCTCTGCGATTTAAAGGGCCACTGCGCCGCTGATTGGCGCAGTGGTTCTAATTAGTGTGTTCACCTGTGCACTCCATATATATACCTCACTTCCCCTGCACTCCCTCGCCGGATCTTGTTGCCCTTGTGCCTAGTGAAAGCGTTCCCTTGTGTGTTCCTAGCCTGTGTTCCAGACCTCCTGCCGTTGCCCCTGACTACGATCCTTGCAGCCTGCCCCGACCTTCTGCTACGTCCGACCTTGCTTCTGTCTACTCCCTTGTACCGCGCCTATCTTCAGAAGTCAGAGAGGTTGAGCCGTTGCTAGTGGATACGACCTGGTCACTACTGCCGCAGCAAGACCATCCCGCTTTGCGGCGGGCTCTGGTGAATACGAGTAGTGACTTAGAACCGGTCCACTAGCACGGTCCACGCCAATCCCTCTCTGGCACAGAGGATCCACCTCCTGCCAGCCGGCATCGTGACAGTAGATCCGGCCATGGATCCCGCTGAAGTACCTCTGCCAGTTGTCGCTGACCTCACCACGGTGGTCGCCCAGCAGTCACAACAGATAGCGCAACAAGGCCACCAGCTGTCTCAACTGACCGTGATGCTACAGCAGCTACTACCACAGCTTCAGCAATCATCTCCTCCGCCAGCTCCTGCACCTCCTCCGCAGCGAGTGGCCGCTTCAGGCCTACGACTATCCTTGCCGGATAAATTTGATGGGGACTCTAAGTTTTGCCGTGGCTTTCTTTCACAATGTTCT
Organism: Hyla sarda; assembly: GCF_029499605.1. NCBI lineage: Eukaryota > Metazoa > Chordata > Amphibia > Anura > Hylidae > Hyla > Hyla sarda. Next base: position 291,418,371 of record NC_079190.1, read on the forward strand.
CTGCACTTGGAGATGATGTCGGACCAGTTTCCTACTGAAAGGTCTAAGGTGGCTTTCGTAGTCAGCCTTCTGTCTGGAAAAGCTCTGTCATGGGCCACACCGCTCTGGGACCGCAATGACCCCGTCACTGCCTCTGTACACTCCTTCTTCTCGGAAATTCGTAGTGTCTTTGAGGAACCTGCCCGAGCCTCCTCTGCTGAGACTGCCCTGCTGAACCTGGTCCAGGGTAATTCTTCCGTTGGCGAGTACGCCATACAATTCCGTACTCTTGCTTCTGAACTATCCTGGAATAATGAGGCCCTCTGCGCGACCTTTAAAAAAGGCCTATCCAGCAACATTAAAGATGTTCTGGCCGCACGAGAAATTCCTGCTAATCTACATGAACTCATTCATCTTGCCACTCGCATTGACATGCGTTTTTCCGAAAGGCATCAGGAGCTCCGCCAGGAAATGGACTTTGTTCGCACGAGGCGTTTTTTCTCCCCGGCTCCTCTCTCCTCTGGTCCTCTGCAATCTGTTCCTGTGCCTCCCGCTGTGGAGGCTATGCAAGTTGACCGGTCTCGCCTGACACCTCAAGAGAGGACACGACGCCGCATGGAGAATCTCTGCCTGTACTGTGCCGGTACCGAACACTTCCTGAAGGATTGTCCTATCCGTCCTCCCCGCCTGGAAAGACGCACGCAGACTCCGCACAAAAGTGAGACAGTCCTTGATGTCTACTCTGCTTCTCCACGTCTTACTGTGCCTGTGCGGATATCTGCATCTACCTTCTCCTTCTCTACTATGGCCTTCTTGGATTCCGGATCTGCAGGAAACTTTATTTTGGCCTCTCTCATCAACAGGTTCAACATCCCGGTAACCAGTCTCGCCAGGCCCCTCTACATCAATTGTGTTAACAATGAAAGATTGGACTGTACCATACGTTACCGCACGGAGCCCCTTCTAATGTGCATCAGACCTCATCAAGAAAAAATTGAGTTCTTGGTCCTCCCCAATTGCACTTCCGAAATTCTCCTTGGACTACCGTGGCTCCAACGCCATTCCCCAACCCTGGATTGGTCCACGGGGGAGATCAAGAGCTGGGGTACCTCTTGTTTCAAGGACTGCCTTAAACCGGTTCCCAGTACTCCCTGCCGTGACCCTGTGGTTCCCCCTGTAACCGGTCTCCCTAAGGCCTATATGGACTTTGCTGATGTGTTTTGCAAAAAACAAGCTGAGACTCTACCTCCTCACAGGCCTTATGACTGTCCTATTGACCTCCTCCCGGGCACTACTCCACCCCGGGGCAGAATTTATCCTCTGTCCGCCCCAGAGACTCTTGCTATGTCTGAATACATCCAGGGAAATTTAAAAAAGGGGTTTATCCGCAAATCCTCCTCTCCTGCCGGAGCTGGATTTTTCTTTGTGTCCAAAAAAGATGGCTCCCTACGTCCTTGCATTGACTACCGCGGTCTTAATAAAATCACGGTAAAGAACCGCTACCCTCTACCTCTTATCTCTGAACTCTTTGATCGCCTCCAAGGTGCCCACATCTTTACCAAACTGGACTTAAGAGGTGCTTATAATCTCATCCGCATCAGGGAGGGGGATGAATGGAAAACGGCATTTAACACTAGAGATGGACACTTTGAGTATCTGGTCATGCCCTTTGGCCTGTGCAACGCCCCTGCCGTCTTCCAAGACTTTGTTAATGAAATTTTTCGTGATCTCTTATATTCCTGTGTTGTTGTGTATCTGGACGATATTCTGATTTTTTCTGCCAACCTAGAAGAACACCGCCAGCATGTCCGCATGGTTCTTCAGAGACTTCGTGACAATCAACTTTATGCCAAAATGGAGAAATGTCTGTTTGAATGTCAATCTCTTCCTTTCCTAGGATACTTGGTCTCTGGCCAGGGACTACAAATGGATCCAGACAAACTCTCTGCCGTCTTAGATTGGCCACGCCCCTCCGGACTCCGTGCTATCCAACGTTTTTTGGGGTTCGCCAATTATTACAGACAATTTATTCCACATTTTTCCACCATTGTGGCTCCTATTGTGGCTTTAACCAAGAAGAATGCCAATCCTAAGTCCTGGTCTCCTCAAGCGGAAGACGCCTTTAAACGGCTCAAGTCGGCCTTTTCTTCTGCTCCCGTGCTCTCCAGACCTGACCCATCTAAACCCTTCCTATTGGAGGTTGATGCCTCCTCAGTAGGAGCTGGAGCGGTTCTTCTACAAAAAAATTCTTCCGGGCATGCTGTTACCTGTGTTTTTTTTTCTAGGACCTTCTCTCCGGCGGAGAGGAACTACTCCATCGGGGATCGAGAGCTACTGGCCATTAAATTAGCACTTGAGGAATGGAGGCATCTGCTGGAGGGATCTAAATTTCCAGTTATTATTTACACCGATCACAAGAATCTCTCCTATCTCCAGTCTGCCCAACGGCTGAATCCTCGCCAGGCCAGGTGGTCTCTGTTCTTTGCCCGGTTTAATTTTGAAATTCGCCCTGCCGATAAGAACATCAGGGCCGATGCTCTCTCTCGTTCCTCGGATGCCTCGGAAGTAGAGCTCTCTCCGCAACACATCATTCCTCCTGACTGCCTGATCTCCACTTCTCCAGCCTCCATCAGGCAAACTCCTCCAGGGAAGACCTTCGTCTCTCCACGCCAACGCTTCGGAATCCTCAAATGGGGTCACTCCTCCCACCTCGCAGGCCATGCGGGCATCAAAAAATCCGTGCAACTCATCTCTCGTTTCTATTGGTGGCCGACTCTGGAGACGGATGTTGTTGATTTTGTGCGGGCCTGCACTGTCTGTGCCCGGGACAAGACTCCTCGCCAGAAGCCTGCTGGTCTCCTTCACCCTCTGCCTGTCCCCGAACAGCCTTGGTCTCTGATTGGTATGGACTTTATTACAGACTTACCCCCATCCCGTGGCAACACTGTTGTTTGGGTGGTCGTTGATCGATTTTCCAAGATGGCACATTTTATTCCTCTTCCTGGTCTTCCTTCAGCGCCTCAGTTGGCAAAACAATTTTTTGTACACATTTTTCGTCTTCACGGGTTGCCCACGCAGATCGTCTCGGATAGAGGCGTCCAATTCGTGTCAAAATTCTGGAGGGCTCTCTGTAAACAACTCAAGATTAAATTAAACTTTTCTTCTGCTTATCATCCTCAATCCAATGGGCAAGTAGAAAGAATTAACCAGGTCCTGGGTGATTATTTACGGCATTTTGTTTCCTCCCGCCAGGATGACTGGGCAGATCTTCTACCATGGGCCGAATTCTCGTATAACTTCAGAGTCTCTGAATCTTCTTCCAAATCCCCATTTTTCGTGGTGTACGGCCGTCACCCTCTTCCCCCCCTCCCTACTCCCTTGCCCTCTGGTTTGCCCGCTGTGGATGAAATAACTCGTGATCTTTCCACCATATGGAAAGAGACCCAAAATTCTCTCTTACAGGCTTCAAAGAAGAACTTGAAGAAGTTTGCTGATAAGAAAAGAAGAGCTCCCCCCATTTTTTCTCCCGGAGACAAGGTATGGCTCTCCGCTAAATATGTCCGCTTCCGTGTTCCCAGCTACAAATTGGGACCACGCTATCTTGGTCCTTTCAAAGTTTTGTGCCAGATTAACCCTGTCTCTTACAAACTTCTTCTTCCTCCTACTCTTCGTATTCCTAATGCCTTTCATGTCTCTCTTCTTAAACCACTCATCCTCAACCGTTTCTCTCCTAAACTTATTTCTCACACTCCTGTCTCCGGTTCTTCGGACATCTATCCTGTAAAGGAGATACTGGCCTCCAAAAAGGTCAGAGGGAAAACCTTTTTTTTGGTTGACTGGGAGGGCTGTGGTCCTGAAGAGAGATCCTGGGAACCTGAGGACAATATCCTAGATAAAAGTCTGGTCCTCAGGTTCTCAGGCTCAAAGAAGAGGGGGAGACCCAAGGGGGGGGTACTGTTACGCCGAGCGCTCCGGGTCCCCGCTCCTCCCCGGAGCGCTCGCTACACTCTCGTTACTGCAGCGCCCCGGTCAGATCCACTGACCGGGTGCGCTGCGATACCGCCTCCAGACGGGATGCGATTCGCGATGCGGGTGGCGCCCGCTCGCGATGCGCACCCCGACTCCCGTACCTAACTCGCTCTCCGTCGGTCCTGTCCCGGCGCGCGCGGCCCCGCTCCCTAGGGCGCGCGCGCGCCGGGTCTCTGCGATTTAAAGGGCCACTGCGCCGCTGATTGGCGCAGTGGTTCTAATTAGTGTGTTCACCTGTGCACTCCATATATATACCTCACTTCCCCTGCACTCCCTCGCCGGATCTTGTTGCCCTTGTGCCTAGTGAAAGCGTTCCCTTGTGTGTTCCTAGCCTGTGTTCCAGACCTCCTGCCGTTGCCCCTGACTACGATCCTTGCTGCCTGCCCCGACCTTCTGCTACGTCCGACCTTGCTTCTGTCTACTCCCTTGTACCGTGCCTATCTTCAGCAGTCAGAGAGGTTGAGCCGTTGCTAGTGGATACGACCTGGTCACTACCGCCGCAGCAAGACCATCCCGCTTTGCGGCGGGCTCTGGTGAATACCAGTAGTGACTTAGAACCGGTCCACTAGCACGGTCCACGCCAATCCCTCTCTGGCACAGAGGATCCACCTCCTGCCAGCCGGCATCGTGACAGTATACATTTTCCTGCATGTAGTTATGATTTTTTCCAGAAGTACGACAAAATCAAACCTATATAAGTAGGGTATCATTTTAACCATAAGGACCTACAGAATGAAGAGAAGGTGGAATTTTTACCGGAAAAAGCACTGCGTAGAAACGGAAGCCCCCAAAATTTACAAAATGGCATTTTTTTCTTCAGTTTTGTCACACAATGATTTTTTTCCCGTTTCGCCGTGGATTTTTGGGTAAAATGACTAATGTCACAGCAAAGAAGAATTGGTGGTGCAAAAAATAAGCCATAATATGGATTTTTAGGTGCAAAATTCAAAGCGTTATAATTTTTAGAAGGTGATGAGAAAAAATGAAAATGCAAAAACGGAAAATACCCTGCGTCATTAATGGGTTAAGGCAGTCGGCTAGCCCTTTATTCTCTTCTACACACCTTCCTTCCTTTGTTTTTAAATTAGTTATTCCTTGTTTTAATTTCATTTTTTCATTCATATATTTCTAAAGAATGTCTTATCCCTTTTTTTCACAGATTGAGCTATTTTTTCTTCTGCCTGTTCTTTAGAAGTTCTTATAACTTGCTTGGCCTCTTTCTACCTAGTCTTGTAGATTTCCCGATCTTCATTGCTCTGGGTTGTTTTATAATTACTAAATGCTAGCTTTTAGTTTTTCATGATTTTGGCCACTTCTGCTGAGTACCACAGTGGTCTCTTCCTTTTTCTGCTTTTTCTGACAAGTCTTCAATAAAGCGTCTTTTAAGTAGTCCCATTTCTCCTGGACTCCATGTAATCCCTTCCAGTCTGAGAGGGACTCATTCATGACTAATCTCATTTTTGAAAAGTCTGTTTTTCTCAAATCTAAAACTTTTGTTTTTGTGTGGTGTGACTCCTTCACTGTTCCTTTATTAAACCACACTGACTGGTGATCACTAGATCCCAAGCTTTTACCTACAATAACATCATATACCAAATCCCCATTTGTGTATACCATATCCAAAATGGCCTCCCTCCGGGTTGGCTCCTCAACCACTTGTTGTAGAGATAATCCCAGTAGGGAATTTAGAATCTCTGTACTCCTGGCAGAACTAGCTATTTTGGTTTTCCAGTTTATATCCGGAAGATTGAAGTCTCCCATAATGATAACTTGTCCTTTCATTGTCATCTAATTCTTTAATTTGGCCAGGGGGTCTATCTATCACACCAACATGAGTTACTGCATGATTACCAAACTGCAACGTAACCCAAACTGACTCTAACTTGGCCTCACTAACTTGTATTAGGTTAGATTTTATGCTATCTTTCACATACAGGGCCATTAGAAAAAGTTTCAGCGATCCTTGAGTTCTTATTAACTTACCATTCTTTGCTCCCATGCAAATTCACTGAGGTGCAGCAGCCCCTATAATGTTTACACAGGCACAGTGGTTCATTCTTATGTACAGCTGCCCCCCCAGCTTAGCTCCAGTGAATAAGGTTAGGTGCAGTACCATGTAAGTGAATGGAGAAAACTGCATAAGGGTATGTTCACACGTACGCAGATTTGATGCGCAGGATTTAATGCACAGGATTTTCTGGTGCAGATTTCAATGTAAACTAAATGACTGAGAACAGCTTCTAATCTGCAGTTACAAATCCTGCGCATCAAATCTGTGCAGGATCCTGTATGTGTGAATTTACCCTAAAGGTATGTTCACACAGTTATAAAAACCATTGGGGAGAGTTATCAAAACCTGTCCGGAGTAAAAGTTGCCCATAGCAACCAATCAGATTTCTACTTTCATTTTTGAAAAGGCCTGTGAAAAATGAAAGAGGAAATCTGATTGGTTGCTATGGGCAACTCAACAATCTTGACAGGTCTTGATAAATCTCCCCCCATGTGTATAAACCACAAAATGACAGACAGTTTTTAAAAGTACAGGCCTGTTTTTGAGACTTTTTATTCACTCCCCCCTTGATTTTAATATGAGACTCTGAAAGCATTCTGAAAAAGTAACGTCACTTTTTTTTAGCGCTGCTTTCATGCCGTTTTGAGCATTTCTCATTTGAGTCAATGGGAATTGAGAACAACAATTTTTTTTATGTTTTGGAGGCATTTTTGTGGCTGTTTTTCTAGGGCATGTCAGATGTTTTTTTTCTAATGACAGGGACACATTAATTGTCAGTCTACAGTAGAAATTTTTTTTCAAAACAGTCTACATACACACTGTTTTGGTTTTAGTTGATTTAGTCAGTGTTGTAGATATGGTATTTTTGATAGCTTTTTCTCCATTAGCTCCTTTATAGGTCTTCAAAAACACAAACAAAATTACAAACCGTAAAAAACTTCCCCATAAAATACAAAAATATTATCTAAAGATAAAATGCTTAAATGGGCACTGTCAGATACAAAACCTTTTGATATGTTGTAAACCAACAGGTTTTGCAATTGCTTTCATTAGAAAATTTTCAGTATTTCATACTGAAAAAGTCAGTCAAACAACTGCCCCCCCCCCCCCTGCCTGCTCGGACACATACTAGTCCTGCTGTGTCCATGCATCATCACCTACGTCATGGACACATTTCCTTGATTGACAGCTGTGAGCACAGGGCTCACAGCTGGAGGAAAAATCCTCCCACTGTCAGCTTGTGTCCCGCTACAGTCAGTGAGGACAAGCTGGGATTGTAGTTTTGCTAATGCTAGGGGAGATGTGAGCAGACAACATACTGAGGGAGGGGGCAGGGACCTGCGCAGTGAGGCCACGCCCCCTCCCTTTGAGAGGAATTCAGACTAGTGAGCTAAATTAAAAGTGTAATAATAAATAAATAAATAAAGGTGCTAAACACATAAAAATTAGATGTACATGGTCAGGATTAGGCACTGAGTGATATATTAAAAAAAAAAATTTTTGTTGGATCTGACTGGTATGCTTCAAGGCCAATTACCTTTTTTGCAAGTGTTTTATAATGCTGGGGGGGGGGGGAAGCCTTATCAATAATATACTCTCTTGTTTACTTACAATGGGAAACTATGGAATTAAATGATTCACAATTCTGCTTTTTACATGTATGGAGAAATAGTCATTATTGTAGCATTATCATGCTGAAGTGATGTAGTTTATGCCAAGACTCAATATTTACAGTGTTGACCCTTCTTTCTCAAGGCTTCTGCGATTTGCCCTGGCATGCTGGGTATCTCCTTCTGGGTCAAATCCTCAATGATGGCAACCTATTCTTGAAGTTTTTCTTGGAGAGAAGTGGCTTCAATCCTGCACCCCCTTAAACCAGGCCAGCCTCAAAAACCCTCCGCCTCTGTGTGCGTGCAGATGCGCTGACGCCTGCCTTATGTAAGCCATCTGCTGTTTGTAGTGTGCTTCACCCTGAATTAGAATTTACCTAATAGTTTGAGTGAATGTAAAGCTATTCGCACTGCAAAAAATGTATAATTAAAAAGTTAAACACTGTTTTAAAAAATATTTTTTTTAAATTCCCCCTCCCCAAATAAAAGCTAAAATCACCCATTTTACAAATAAAACACTGTGGAAAAAAAAACATATTTGTTATCACCACGTGCATAAGTGTCAGAACTATTAAGAAACGTATGTTCTTGATCCTGCACGGTGAAGGTTGTAAACGCAAAAAAATTCCAAATGCCAAAATTGCTGATTTTTGGCCACATCCTGTCCCAGAAATTTTTTTTTTTATAAAAACTGTTAAAGTCATATATATATATATATATATATATATATATATATATATATATATATACATATGCAAAAGTGGTACCGTTAAAAAAAACTATAGCTCATGACACAAAAAATAAACATAGCTCCATATGTGGAAAAATAAAAAAGTTATAGGGGCATTGAACAAACTTTTTCTTTTCTTTTTCAAGTTTTCTATTTGTTTTTACCTTAAAATGAAACAACGTTTACCTAGAAACTAAACAAGTTTGGTATCATTGGCATTGTACTGACCCACAGAATAAAGATTGCATGTCAGAATTACCGTATTGTGATCTCTGAAATAACTATTTCCCCACTAAATTCTGCAATTCCATATTTTTTTTAATTTTGCTATATATTTTTTTTCTGTCTCCGTAATACATTACATCATACGCTAAAGTGCACCAATGAAAAGTGCAACTTGTTCCACTAAAAACAAACCCTAACACAGCTTGGGTAATATACTTGAGGTGCTGCAATAAATTCAGGATGCTTTGCCATTATCTTGTATCAGCAGAGAGCGGCTTGTGATGTACAATATAATATTTGTCTTTTAGGGACAGGACATTTCAAGTATACATATTTGTTTCACCCCAATATATGTATTAACATATAACTTTTTAAACTCTGTAATATATAATTATAGATTTCCAAGGACAAAACTAAGCTTGAACTGAGAATTGCTTAATTTACTTGCTGGTTACATAATAAAGCTGCAATACAAAGAGTGTCCAAAAGATGGCAATAAAGTTCTATCTTTGTGTATTTGCCACAGGCATGTTAAACCTGAAAATGGGTATTCCCCTTCATGGTCTCATGCAATCCATAGGTAAACAAAGGATGACACATGCATCAATGAAATGATTTCGCACACAATATGTATTTTTTCATATGATGAAAAGTAAAGAATCTTACATGGCAGCTGCCTAAAGGTGGCACTAGAGATTGAGTTTTCTTCCTTCAAACATAGCTGAATGATAAACAGAGAGATGCAAGTGCCTGCTTAGCATCGTATTCTGAAAACTTTATGCCACTTTATGCACAAAATTCTTTACAATGTCACTAGTGTAAAAAAAAACTATTTACCTAATGGGGGGCTTCTTTAGCTACATTCACACTGCCGGCTGTCTCCGGCAGTGTGAAGCCTGTTATTTTTGAATCGAGAATAGCGGGAGAAAAAATAGTGCTTGCACCATCTTTTTCTCGCGTTATTCTCTCTGAAAATAACAGCACCCTCCATCGGGACCCCTTTTTGCCCATTATGACCAGTTAAAATGACGGCCATCAAACCGAAGAGAAAAAAAAAGAGTTTGACGGCCGTATTTAAACGGTACAGTCTAAGGGACTACAGATGAAGAGATACCTGTACATACTGCAGAAAAAAGTCATGGCTGGAAAAAGTTGTCAATGCGGTTTGGAGAAGAAAAAAGAAAGAAATGACTCCAAGAATACATCACCTGTAACTGCTAGTATCTACTGCTATTTGGTGACTACATGGGGGGGATATTAGCCTGTGTATAATATGCTTTATTCAGTAATGCAGTGGTGGTATTATTTAGTCACTATGTTGATGATATCTACTGCTATAGCCTCACTATGTGGGGGTGGCCCCCATGTTCAAAATTTGCCCTAGGGCCCATAGGAATTTAGTTATGCCCAAGATCGGCACTCACCATACCAATAGATGACCGGGAGATGGCTTTTGTTGACCCTCTAGGACTAGCCCTAGTGACAGGAAATCTCCCCCCGTGTGGTCTCAATTGCATAGATGGAGTTCTAGTTGCAGCTGACTGACTACTGCTGCTGCTTAAATCTAAGTCCACAGTTTAGCAAATCAGGAAAAGTTGTGAGAGAACCAGTAAAATGTTAACATTTGGTGTTAATGTTCTTTTTGCCAACCTTAACATCGAAAAATTCACTGCTTAATAAGATTTCTCTTGGATTTTTGAGCTTCAGGAAATCTAACAGACATTCTAGATTCGAAGAATGTCTTGCTTGGATTTAGATTTTTGACATTTTTAGATCTACTCAGTGCATATGGTCAAGGGAATTCAAAGTTCAGTGGATTTTTGAAATGTTTTATTTTTTTTTTATTTATCTCTGGTAAATAGTGATGTGTCCTCAATAACTTTTGTGTAAATATGTACTCCTGAAATATTTTGTACTGTATCAGAGTTAAAGCTAACTCTGATATCTTTTTATATTGTATCAGTCAAGTAAATTTTGTGTATCATACTGCTGGCGCCAGTTCAGTATCTGTATCAGAGGATAACTTTTGTGGATATAGTGTGGATATCATAATGCTGGTAAATTTTGTGTTGTATCAGAGTTATCTGATATCTTTTGTATTTTACCAGTTCAGTATCTGTATCAGAGGATAACTTTTGTACAGCTGGTGGATTTTGTGCTGTATCAGAGTTAACACTGATATCCTCTTTCTTGTACTGATCCAGTATCTTTTTCTGTATCCCTGATAACTTTTTAGTGTACTGTTAATATTATGTATCACACAGTATCTTTTGTACCAGGAGATTGGTATCAGGAGTCAAATTTTGGTTGTACCTATATGCAACCTTTTTTGTTTGTGCCGAGTACCAATCTTTGTACGGCCGATCCATTCTCTGAGAGATCTTGTTAATAGGGAAATTACACGGTCCTCACTACTCCCCAAATTATTTTTTTTTTAAAACCTTTGAAATGATTAAACTTTGATAGATGTGAATAGTTTGCAGCCAGACTTAAATGAAAGGGTAGAGGTTTTGTCTCCGAAAAATGGGTGACTGAGTTGTGCCAAGGGAAGGATGCATGAGTCTGCAGAGAAGTTTCAAAACTGTGTCTGTGTTGTAAACTAAGTTGTCTCATTATCTCCTAAAGAATGTTCCTTGGGGATTTTGGATATGGTAGTTTGAGTGGACAAATGGCTGTGTGCATTGTGATGAGGAAGTTGGTGGTTTTGGTCCGGGAGTTGATGGTGTGTGCAAGTGGTGAGACAGCTGAGGTAGGAGCTGATTGTTGTAAGTAGCATGATAGGATAAAAAAAATAGAGACTCAACATTTTGATGGAAAAGCATGTGGATATGATTAAAATTGTTTAGAATGTATGAGGTTAAGAATTCAAGAGCCATGATAAAATATCAGAGAATCCATGGTTGATGCTGAGTTATAAAAGTAAGCTTATTCCAAGTAATGTAAAGATGTAATACATAAGACAGGCTATATGGTGACCACATGCAGAATGTAGTTCTACTGCAAGAAACCATTCGATGTGAGCTGGTGGTTCAGAAAGTAGAGTTGAAGGTATTCCCTGAGATGTGTAAAATATCTGAAGGTATGACACAATGAGTATGGGTACACTTTTATTACCGCCCACAAGTATGGGCCTATTGGAGTAAAGGTTTTTCTTGAATCCTTGGGCAAACCAATCTGTAGTTTGTAATTCAAGTGTTCAAGTCCTAGAGCTGCCAGAGAAGATGGCCATTAGAGATGAGCAAACTGGAAAAATTTGATTCGGCCGATTTGCCAAATTTTTCAAAAAAATTAGTTTTGATACGAATTTATTCGAGGCAAATCTATATGGCTATTTCTGGCCTACAGAGAGCCTCAATAGGGGTGTAGAACACTTTGCTGTGTTATAAACACGCATATGGAGTGTGCTGGGGTAGTGAAATAATACTGTTATTCAGAATAACATGCAGATTACCGACAACGCTTTTAGAATCACTGCCACAGAGCAGCACCATGACAGAGTCTGGAGGTGGCATCAGTATGAGGAGACCATATAGTGGCTGAATGACACAGCGTGGAGGTGTTGGCAGCATGAGGAGACCATATAGTGGCTGAATGACACAGAGTGGAGGTGTTGGCAGCATGAGGAGACCATATAGTAGCTGAATGACACAGCATGGAGGTTTTGGCAGCATGAGGAGACCATATAGTGGCTGAATGACACAGCGTGGAGGTGTTGGCAGCATGAGGGGACCATATAGTGCAGGGGTGTCAAACTCAAATTCATCGGGGGCCGCATCAGCAGTTTGGTCACCCTCAAAGGTTGTATCTGTAGGACCCCCCCCCCCCCACATACCGTATATGCCGGCGTATAAGACGACTGGGTGTATAAGACGACCTCCAACTTTTACAGTTAAAATGTAGAGTTTGGGATATACTCGCCATATAAGACTACCCCTTCTACCGCAATGTACAGTACCTTGTAGTTCCCCCCACATTAGGTAGGCAGCATGTTCCCCCACATTAGTAGGCAGCATGTTCCCCCACATTAGGTTGGCAGTATAGTTCCCCCCACATTAGGTAGGCAGTATAGTTCCCCCCACATTAGGTAGACAGCATGTTCCCCCACATTAGGTTGGCAGTATAGTTCCCCCCACATTAGGTTGGCAGTATAGTTCCCCCCCCATGAGGTTGGCAGTATAGTTTCCCTCCCATTAGGTTGGCAGTATAGTTCCCCCCACATTAGGTAGGCAGTATAGTTCCCCCCACATTAGGTAGGCAGCATGTTCCCCCACATTAGTAGGCAGCATGTTCCCTCACATTAGGTTGGCAGTATAGTTCCCCCCACATTAGGTAGGCAGTATAGTTCGCCACACATTAGGTGGGAAGTATAGTTTCCCCCCACATTAGGTAGGCAGCATATTCCCCCACATTAGTTGGCAGCATGTTCCCCCACATTAGGTTGGCAGTATAGTTCCCCCCACATTAGGTAGGCAGCATGTTCCCCCACATTAGTTGGCAGCATGTTCCCCCACATTAGTTGGCAGCATGTTCCCCCACATTAGGTTGGCAGTATAGTTCCCCCCACATTAGGTAGGCCGCATGTTCCCCCGCATTAGTTGGCAGTATAGTTCCCCCACCATTAGGTTGGCTTATAGTTCCCCCCCACATTAGGTAGGCAGTATAGTTCCCCCCACATTAGGTAGGCAGTATAGTTTCCCCCACATTAGGTAGGCAGCATGTTCCCCCACATTAGGTTGGCAGTATAGTTCCCCCCACATTAGGTTGGCAGCACCCCCCCTCCCTCCCCACAGACATACAGCCTCCAGCCATATACAGTGTATGGCTGGAGGCTGTATGTCTGTGTGCTGACCCCACTGTGATCCGGTCACCGTTCCTCCGCCCGGGGTCACATCTACTGCTATGGCCTATGGACCATAGCAGTAGGTGCCAGGACCAGTCAAGCGGTGACCGGAACGCTGAAGAAGATAACGCGCCGCCGGTCACTTACCAGGGCCTGCGCGCATCCTCCTGTTCCTCCCGCGTCTTTATGGGTGTACGCACCCGTGCGTACAACCATAGAGGCGGAGGACCTGGAGGACCGAAGGAGGATCGCCGCGCATGCGCTGAAGAGGTGGCTTTCTTTTTTAAAAAAAGTGAGATTAAAGGTGAAGGCTGGCGGCCGGCGGTGGGCCACATGACGAGGTCTGGCAGCCGGATTCGACCCGCGGGCCGGGTGTTTGACACCCCTGATATAGTGGCTGAATGACACAGCGTGGATGAGGCTGAAGCATGAGGAGACCATATAGTGGCTGAATGACACAGCATGCAGGTGGCGGCAGCATGAGGAGACCATATAGTGGCTGAATGACACAGCATGGAGGTGTTCTCAGCATGAGGAGACCATATAGTGGCTGAATGACACAGCGTTGAGGTGGCGGCAGCATGAGGAGATCATATAGTGGCTGGATCACACAGCTTGGATGAGGCTGAAGCATGAGGAGACCATATAGTGGCTGAATGACACAGCGTGGAGGTATTCGCAATATGAGACAATATAGTGGCTGAATGACATATCATGGAGGTGTTGGCAGCATGAGGAGACCATTTAGTGACTGAATGACACAGCGTGGAGGTGTTGGCAGCATGAGGAGACCATATAGTGACTCTAGTGGCTAAATGACACAGTGTGGAGGTGTTGGCAGCATGAGGAGACCATATAGTGCCTGAATGACACAGCATGGAGGTGTTGGCAGCATGAGGAGACCATATAGTGGCTGAATGACACAGTGTGGAGGTGTTGGCTGCATGAGGAGACCATATAGTGTCTGAATGACACAGCGTGGAGGTGGTGGCAGCATGAGGAGACCATATAGTGGCTGAATGACACAGCGTGGAGGTGTTGGCAGCATGAGGAGACCATATAGTGTCTGAATCGCACATCCAGGAGTTGGCAGCAGCATGAGTAAACACTAGGCCTTCAGCATCCCTAAGATTATAAAATTAATTCTGAAGTTTAAACCGAAGATTTTGGATAGCTAGTGCTACCATAACAAAATTTTTATTCCCATATTTCCAGACACAGTCCCAGCAGCATCAGTAAACCATATATTACCTGAATGGCACAGCCTGGAGTTGGCTGAAGCATTAGGAGACCATTGAAATATAAGAATTTTAAATAGAAATCTAAGATTTTGAAATTGAGGATTGTGAAATGGAAATTTTAACTGCCAAATTTTATTGCCCTGGGCCCCGGCGTGTGGGTACAAAGGACCTAATCTAACAGGGAGTCACATGTCCCATGCAAGCACAATGACAGAGCCTGGAGGTGGCATCAGTAGGAGGAGACCATATAGTGTCTGAATGGCACAGCCTGGAGTTGGCTGAAGCATGAGGAGACCCCAGGCCTTCACAATTCCTAAGAAAAAAAGATGAAGTTTAAATTTTAAACCAAAGATTTTGGGTAGCTAGTGCTACCATAACAAAAATGTTATTCCCAGTCCCAGCAGCATCAGTAAACCACATATTGCCTGAATGGCACAGCCTGGAGTTGGGTAAAGCATGAGGAGACCATATAGTGTGTGAATGGCACATCCAGGAGTTGGCAGCAGCATGAGTAGACTCTAGGCCTTCACAATCCGTAAGATTACAAGATGAATTCTGAAATTTAAACCGAAGATTTGGGGATAGCTAGTGCTACCATAACAAAAATTTTATTCCCAAACCAAGTCCCAGCAGCATCAGTAAACCATATATTGCCTGAATGGCACAGCCTGGAGTTGGCTGAAGCATGAGGAGACCATTGAAATATAAGAATATAGTGGTATACAGACCTCTAGGTATATATAAAATAAAATGATATTAGATAAATATTGGAATTGAGAGATGTGAGGTAGGTGTGTATGCGCAAATAGACTAGCAGTATGTGATATGAGTAAAAATTTGTTTATTAATGTAAAATATAGAAGTCCTAGAAGGGCCCTTGCTATGGATCTACTAAATATATTAACAATGAATTTGTGCAAAAAAAGATAAAAATAATACGTTGTGCATTATTATTTATTATGTTTTTGCACAAATTCGTTGTTAATATATTTAGTAGATCCATAGAAAGGGCCCTGCTAGGACTACTATATTTTACATTAATAAACAAATTTTTACTCACATCATATACTGCTAGTCTATTTGCACATACACACCTACCTCACATCTCTCAATTCTAATATTTATCTAATATAATTGTATTTAGTATATACCTAGAGGTCTGTATACCACTATATTCTTTATTCCCTTTCTGGCACGTATGGTTATGTGTAACACAGAAACCTCGGTACATATTAGCACAGAGTGAGCCTCCCCAAACTCTTGTTTTATTGAAATATAAGAGTTTTAATTAGAAGGATTTTGAAATGGAACTTTTAACTCCCAAGTTTTAGTGTCCCGGGCCCCGGCGTGTGGGTACAAAGGACCTAATCTAACAAGGAGTCACATGTCACATGGCAGCACAATGACAGAGCATGGAGGAGGCATCAGTAGGAGGAGGCCATATAGTGTCTGAATGGCACAGCCTGGAGTTGGCAGAAGCATAAGGAGACAAAATAGTGGCTGAATGAAACAGCATGGAGGTGGCAGCAGCAGCATCAGGAGTCCAGAAAGTGACCCGGTGACAGAGTGGTGTGGTGGGTGCCAATACCAGTACCCGGTGATGAAGGTGGCTGGAATGTTTGTAAATGGGGAGCAGTGCCTTAAATCTGTTTGGCACTATCCATATTTGTGAAGTGTTGGTGTCAGTCTCTCCACATTTTTCGTGGACAGACGAGTTCTTCATGGTGTGACAATGGCCCCCGCCGCACTAAACACCACTCTGATGGCACACTACTTGCTGGGCAGAACAGATTTTCCAGGGCAAACTCTGCTAGTTGCGGCAAAAAATCAAGTTTGGCTTCCCAGAAGTTCATCGGATCTTCAAGGTTTGTTGGCATGGCTATGTCAAGGTATGCCACCACCTGCTGGTTCAGGTCCTGCTCCATGTCTACCTGCTGCTGAGTTGCTTCACTATGCGGGTGAAGAAAGGTACTCATCAGCGACTGCATACTCAGGCTGCTGCTGATGGAGCTGGTACTGCTCCTGATACCCCACCCCTCCCCTCCCCAGCAGCCATGGCAGTGGAAGGTGAGCACAGAGGGCCCCCCGAGTAAGACCTGCTAGTGGATGGACGATGGCGCAGATAGGCATCGACCAACTGACTACGTAGGATCTCTCTGTAGTATGTCAGTTTGTCCTCCCTCTCAGTGGGTGTAAAAAAGGCCCCCATTTTGTGCCGGTAGCGAGGGTCCAATAAGGTGGAGAGCCAGAAGTCATCCCGCTGCCGAATGTTGACAATTTGGCGGTCACTACTCAAGCAGCTGAGCATGCATCATGCCATTTGTGCAAGTGACTCGGAGGGACTCCCTGCCTCCATCTCCACTGCATACTGCCACAGAGTGTCTGGATCCTCTGTCTCGCCTTCCCCATAACCCTCTAGCTCCTCTAGTTGATCATGCTCCTCCTCTCCTGTCAGATGACTAGAAGCACTGCCCATCTCATCAAACCTAAACTGTGCTCCACTGTGCCCCTCATCCTCCTCCTCCTCCAGTTCAGCCCCCAAAGGGCTCCTGTGGCCATGAGATGTAGGCGCAACGTCTCCATTACCCTGACCAGCCATCGTTTCCAACACTTGTTGTAGGAAATAAAGCAGTGAAATGACGTTGTTCATCCCGTAATCCTGGCGACTTCCGTATAATGTGGCTTCCTCAAAGGGCCTGAGTGAACGGCAGGTGTCACGTATGAGCTGCCACTGGTTCACATTGAAGTTACACAGGAGAGTACCCCTATCCGCTTGGATCATCAAGAAATCGGTGATGGCTCTTCTTTATTCGTATAGTCAGTCCAGCATATAGAGGGTGGAATTCCAATGTGTCACAACATCACAAATCAGACTATGTTGGGGGATACCATTCTGATGCTGCAGCTAAAGGAGGGTGTGCTTTGCGGTGTACGAGTGGCTGAAGTGCATGAAAAGTTTCCTTCCCATTCTTAGGATGTCTTGCAAAGGGGGGGGGGGACACTTCAGGAACTGCTTGACAACCACATTTAACACGTGTGCCATGCAGGGCGCATGTTTCACCCTTCCTAGTCGCAACGCAGCCAAGATGTTCTTCCTGTTGTCGGTCACCATGGTGTCACAGGACCAACGGACTGAGAGTGTGGAGGAGGAAGTGGCATGACCTGTCCAAGTTGGGGTTGTGGCTGTGCAGGAACCACATTCACCCAGTGGGCCGTAAACGACATGTATTGTACAGGGCTGGTACTGCCTTCTTTGCAAAGAAATGACGGCTTGGTACTCTCCACCTCGGCTCGGCACAAGCCATCAGCTCTCTGAAAGGTTCAGAGTCCACAACTTGAAAAGGGAGGGACTTCAGCACCAGCAACTTATACAGGAGCACATTCAGCTTCTGCGCCGTTGGATTAGTGGGCGCATACTGTTGTCTCTTGGAGATCACTGTGCAGTGGTCTCTAAACTGTAGCCCTCCACATGATGCAAAACTGCAAATCCCAGCATGCCCAAGCAGCAAACAGCATGCTGGGAGTTAAAGTTGTGTACACCTCCAGCTATTGCAAAACTACATGTTGTAGTTTTGCAACAGCTGGAGGCGCACTGGTTGGAAAATGCTGAGTTAGGTAACAGAACCTAACTGAAGGTTTTCCAACCAGTGTGCCTCCAGCTGTTGAAAAAGTACAACTCCCAGCAAGCACGGTCTGTCAGTGCATGCTGGGAGTTGTAGCTTTGAAACAGTTGGAGGTTTGCACCCCCCCCCCCCCCCAATGTGAATGTACAGGGTACATTCACATGGGCGGGTTTACAGTAGGTTTCCTGCTTCAAGTTTGAGCTGTGGCAAATTTTCCACCGCAGCGCAAACTCCTAGCGGGAAACCCACTGTAAACCGCCGCCAGTGTGAATGTACTCTAAAAACACTACACTACACTTACACATAATAAAGGGTAAAACACTACATATACACCCCTTACACAAACCCCCTAATAAAAATGAAAACGTATCGTACGGCAGCGTTTCCAAAATGGAGCCTCCAGCTTTTGCAAAACAACATCTCCCAGCATTTCCGGACAGCCACTGACTGTCCAGGCATGCTGGGAGTTTAGCAACAGCTAGAGGCACCCTGTTTGGGAATCACTGGCATAGAATACCCTTATGTCCACCTCTATGCTATCCCTAATTTAGTCCTCCTTAGAGAGCATGGCGCTCTCTCACTTCGAAGCCCTGTCGTATTTCAAGGAAACAGTTTAGGGCCACATATGGGGTATTTTGCACTACAAAATGTGGGGGGGCTTTTTCTCCTTTTACCCCTTATGAAAAGGAAAAGTTGGGGTCTACACCAGCCTGTTAGTGTAAAAAATAAATTATTTTACATTAACATGCTGGTGTTGCCCCATACTTTTTATTTTCACAAGAGGTAAAAGGGAAAAAAAAGACCCCCAAAATTTGTAACGCAATTTCTCCTGAGTACGGAAATACCCCATATGGGAGCATAAAATGCTCTGCGGACGCACAACAAGGCTCAGGAGTGAGAGTGCACTATGTACATTTGAGGCCTAAATTGGTGATTTGCACAGGGGTGGCTGATTTTACAGTGGTGCTGACACAAACGCAAAAAATAAATACCGACGTGTTATCCCATTTTGGAAACTACACCCCTCATGGAACGTAACAAGGGGTATAGTGCACCTTAGCACCCCACAGGTGTTACATTTTTGTTAAAGTTGGATGGGAACATGAAGCCATTGGGATTTTGGAGAGAAAATGTGTCCGGAATTGAAGGCCACGAGTGTTTACACAGCCCCCATAGTGCCAGAACAATGGACCCCCCCACATGACCCCATTTTGGAAACTACACCCCTCACGGAATGTCATAAGGGGTGCAGTGAGCACTTACGCCCAATAGGTGTCTGACAGATTTTTGGAACAATGGTTCGTGAAAATGAAAAATGTAATTTTTTAATTTGCACAACCCACTGTTCCAAAGATCTGTCAAGTGCCAGTGGGGTGTAAATGCTCACTGCACCCCTTATTAAATTCTGTGAGGTGTGTAGTTTCCAAAATGGCATCACATGTGGAGGGGGTTCACTGTTCTGGCACCACGGGGGGCTTTGTAAACGCACATGGCCCCTGACTTCCATTCCAAACAAATTCTGTCTCCAAAAGCCCAATGGCGGTCCTTCTGTTCTGAGCATTGTAGTGCACTTGACGTCAGCCAGCAGAGCACTTGACGTCCACACATGGGGTAAATCCATACTCAGAAGAAATGGGGTTCCAAATTTTGGGGGGCATTTTCTCCTATTACCCCTTGTTAAAATTTAAAATTTGGGGGGAAAACTGCATTTTTGTGAAAAAATGTTTTTTTTAATTTACACATCCGACTTTAAAAGTCGCAAACCCCTGTGGGGTGTTAAGGCTCACTGGACCCCTTGTTATGTACCTTGAGGGGTGCAGTTTTCAAAATAGTAGGCCATGTGTTTTTTTCTGAGCATTGTAGTTCGTCCGCAGAGCATTTTACATCCTAACATGGGGTATTTCCATACTCAGAAGAGATGGGGTTACAAATTTTGGGGGACATCTTCTCCCATTACCCTTTGTAAAAATGGTAAATTTGGGGGGAAAAAAGTGTAGTTTCCAAAATAGTATGCCATGTGGGGTGTTTTTTGCTGTTCTGGCACCATAGGGGCTTCCTAAACATGCCCCTCAAAAACCATTTCAGAAAAACTCACTCTCATTGTCTCTCCTTCCCTTCTGAGCCCTCTACTGCGCTCGCCGAGCACTTCACATCCACATATGAGGTATTTCCTTGCTTGAGAGAAATTGGGTTACAAATTTTGGGGTTACAAAGAACATGCGAGTGTAAAAAAGATTTTGAATTTTCTCCTTCACTTTGCTGCTATTCCTGTGAAACACCTAAAGGGTTAGCAAACTTTCAGAATGTCATTTTGAATACTTTGAGGGGTGCATTTTTTATATTTGGGTCATTTATGGGGTATTTCTAATATGAAGGCCCTTCAAATCCACTTCAAAACTGAACTGGTCCCTGAAAAATTCAGATTTTGAAAATTTTGGGAAAAATCAGAAAATTGCTGCTGAACTTTGAAGCCCTCTGATGTCTTCCAAAAGTAAAAAGATGTCAACTTTATGATGCAAACATAAAGTAGACATATTGGGGGACATTTACTAATCTAGTCTATTCTGGGTTTGCTTATAGATCAGCGTATGTGGTAGTCTCCTGTCTATTGTGCTCCTAATTTATCAAAGGTCTCACAGCCCTTGATAGATTCTGTGCTCAGACTTCAGGGTCTACAGCTTAAACTGCATTTAGACCTGCTCCAACATGGTCTGACATTTCAGCGTATTTTGGGCAGATGCGACTTGTCGCACAAAAGTCGCACTTGATAAATTCAGCACCAATGCATTTTCCAATACATTTCCGTCTAAAATAGACTTGCATGCATCATGTTCTAAAAATCCTCTACAGCAAAAGTCGCAGAAAAGTCGCACATATTTAGACTGCGACTTTCTGTGAGACAAATTTAGACAGGAAAAACCAGTCTAAATCCTTTAATAAATCTCCCCCATTGTATATGTGAATCAATATATAATTTATTTGGGATGTCCATTTTCCTTACAAGCAGAGAGCTTCAAAATGAGAAAAATGCTAAATTTAAAAAAATGTTATCAAATTTTGGAATTTTTCACCAAGAAATGATGCAAGTATCGACAAAATGTTATTACTATCATAAAGTAGAATATGTCACGAAAAAACAATCTCGGAATCAGAATGAAAAGTAAAAGCATTAATGCTTAAAGTGACAGTGGTCAGCATTGCAAAAAATGCTCCCGTCCTTAGGGTTATAATGGGCTCCGTCCCCAAGGAGTTAAAGGAGTACTCCTCCCCCTAGACATCTTATCCCTTATCCAAGGATAGGGGATGTCAGATTGTGGGAGTCCTGCTGCTGGGGACCCCACGATCTCTCCTGCAGCCCTCTAAGTCATCAGCTGTATGGAGCTAAGTTTGCTCCGTGGTTGAGGACTCACGATACAGGAGCCGGTGATTTGTAATGTCATGGTCCTGCCTCCTTAATGCAAGTGTACGGGAGGGTGTGTGGCCGCTGCCACGCCCCCTCCCATAGACTTGCATTAAGGGGGTGGGACATGATATCACAAGGGGGTGGGGCCATGATGTCACAAATCACTGGTCCCTGTATCGAGAGTCATCAGCCACGGAGCAAACTTAGTTCTTATCCCCTATCCTTGGATAGGGCATAAGATGTCTAGAGGTGGAGTACTCCTTTAAGGGGTTAAGGTAGCTACATGCGAGCAGCCATGTCATGGAGGGGCACAGCAATAGAGACAAGTAGTACTAATCGATGAATGTGGATGGCTGACACTGTAGGGAGCAATCTACACCATCATGGTGCCAATAATACCCAAAGTTAAAGGGGTATTCCAGGCAAAAACCTTTTTTTATATATCAACTGGCTCCGGAAAGTTAAACAGATTTGTAAATTACTTCTATTAAAAAATCTTAATCCTTCCAATAGTTATTAGCTTCTGAAGTTTTCTGTCTAACTGCTCAATGATGATGTCACGTCCCAGGAGCTGTGCATGATGGGAGCATAGGCATGCGCACGGGGTGTGCCGGGTGTGCCCAGGCACACCCTAATCCAGTGGCGTTGCGACCCGGGTGCGGCCCGCACCGGGTGACACCAAGATGCTCCGCAGCACCCCCCATCTGTGCCCGACCGTCCTTCACCAGCCCAGACCCCCGCCGTGCGGTGCGCCTGTCCGTCAGGCGCACCGCACAGCGCTGCCTCCTGCTCCTGTTTGTGCCCCGCCCCGCTCCGCTCTGGCTCACCTTCAGTTGGTCCGGTCATGTGACGGTGCGTTACTGCCGTCACATGACCATCAGGACGTCACGCTGTATTCAAGGACGCCGGCCCCAGAGCGTGACGTGATGGTACGTGGCTCGCAGGATTACTGCGTGAGTGAGTGAATGTTATTTCAACCTGCCTACTGGGTCTGGGGGGAGGGGGTTAATCTGGGGCACCGTACTATCTTCCTACAGGGGGGGGATAGGGTTAATCTGGGGGGTACTGCATTCCTACAGGGGGGAGAGGGGGTTAAACTGGGGGGGTACTACCATCCTACTGGGGGGGAGGGGGTCATCAGGGGGTACTACCTTCTAACAGGGTGGGGGGATAGGGTTAATCTGGGGGTACTGCATTCCTACAGGGGGGAGAGGGGGTTAAACTGGGGGGTACTACCATCCTACTGGGGGGGGGAGGGGGTCATCAGGGGGGTACTACCTTCTAACAGGGTGGGGGGATAGGGTTAATCTGGGGGGTACTGCATTCCTTCAGGGGGGGAGAGGGGGTTAAACTGGGGGGTACTATCATCCTACTGGGGGGGAGAGGGGGTCATCAGGGGGGTACTACCTTCTAACAGGGTGGGGGGATAAGGTTAATCTGGGGGGTATTGCATTCCTTCAGGGGGGAGAGGGGGTTAAACTGGGGGTACTACCATCCTACTGGGGGGGAGGGGGTCATCAGGGGGGTACTACCTTCTAACAGGGTGGGGGGATAGGGTTAATCTGGGGGGTACTGCATTCCTACAGGGGGGGAGAGGGGTTAAACTGGGGGGTACTACCATCCTACGGGGGGGGGAGGGGGTCATCAGGGGGGTACTACCTTCTAACAGGGTGGGGGGATAGGGTTAATCTGGGGGGTACTGCTTTCCTACAGGTGGGGAGGGCGTTAATCTGGGGCCCCGAGTAGGCAGGTAGTACCCCCAGATTAACCCCCTCCCCCCCCCAGTAGGATGGTAGTACCCCCAGATTAACCCCCCCCCCCAGTAAGAAGGTAGTACCCTCAAATTAACCCCCTCTTCCTGCCAGTAGGAAGGTAGCACCCCCAGATGCTGGTGGCCTCCATGTCTATTTTGCTTTTGTAGGGAACTGTACTGCACCTAATGTGGCGAATTATACCGCACCTAATGTGGGGGAACATACTGCACCTAATGTGGGAACTATACTGCACCTAATGTGGGGGAACTATACTGCACCTAATGTGGGGAACTATACTGCACCTAATGTGGGGAACTATACTGCACCTAATGTGGGGAACTATACTGCACCTAATGTGGAGAGCTATACTGCACCTAATGTGGGGAACTATACTGCACCTAATGTGGGGAACTATACGGCACCTAATGTGGGGAACTATACTGCCAACCTAATGTGGGGGAACTATACTGCACCTAATGTGGGGGAACTATACTGCACCTAATGTGGGGAACTATACTGCACCTAATGTGGGGGAACTATACTGCCAGCCTAATGTGGGGGAACTGCACTGCACCTAATGTGGGGGAACTATACTGCCAGCCTAATGTGGGGGAACTGCACTGCACCTAATGTGGGGGAACTGTACTGCACCTAATGTGGGGGAACTGTACTGCACCTAATGTGGGGGAACTGTACTGCACCTAATGTGGGGGGAACTATACTGCACCTAATGTGGGGGGAACTATACTGCACCTAATGTGGGGGGAACTATACTGGCACCTAATGTGGGGGAACTGAACTGCACCTAATGTGGGGGAACTGTACTGCCAACCTAATGTGGGGGAACTGTATTGCAAACCTAATGTGGGGGAACTGTACTGCCAACCTAATGTGCGGGGACTTATACTGCCAACCTAATGTGGTGGGACTTATACTGCACCTAATGTGGGGGAACTATACGGCCCCTAATGTGGGGGAACTGTACAAACTGTGTGCGTATATATATACATATATATATGCACGCGCGCAGCGTGAGTTTGTGCTTTAGGGTGCACACCCTAATGCAATAGGCTGCGCACGCCTATGGATGGGAGAATATCCCCATACGAACTGCACAGCTCCCGGGACGTGAGTCATCAGAAAGCAGTTAGACAGAAAACAGCAACTCAACTTCAGAAGCTAATAACCATTGGAAGGATTAAGATTTTTTAATAGAAGCAATTTACAAATCTGTTTAACTTTCCGGAGCCAGTTGATATATAAAAAAAAGTTTTTGCCTGGAATACCCCTTTAAACACTCAAAAAATGAGCCTATATATAGATCCATAGATGGAAGAACAAAAAAAATGTGACAGTTACTTTTACTGCACAGTGAATTTCAAAATAATGATCGCTCCACAACATTATGCACTTTTTTACTTTTTTGCCCCACAAATAACACATATACACACATATGCATAAACCCTGTTCCAAATTATTATGCAAATTCTATTAAAGTGTCAAAAAGATTAAAGGGAATCTGTCACCAGTGTCACCTGCACTAACCGGTCAGTACTGACACTCACCTTGTCCCGTTCCATGGCGGGGATCTTCAGTAATCTCCTCCGTTATCTCCCCTCCAGGCACCCGGCTTGGGGCACGGACACAGCTTACTGATGTCACCGCTGCTGTTCTCTCACAGTGGGACCCAGCAGAGGGCAGCAGCGGCTTGGGACATGGGCTGAGCTTAGTGATGCCACCACTGCTGCCTGCTGGGTCCTGCTGTGAGAGAACAGCAGCGGTGACATCACTAAGTTCTGCCCGTGCCCCAGGCCAGGTGCCCGGAGCGGAGCTAATGAAGGAGATTACTGAAGATCTCCACCACAGAATGGGACAAGGTGAGTACTGTTGTCATCAGTGTCACCTACACTACCTGTCAGTACCGGTGACACTGGTGACAGATTTCCTTTAAATATTTTTCAGTTTAACTCATGGATGGCATTGTATCTCAGGGCTCTTTTGATCACTGAAAACAATGCTCACAGAAATTGCTGTATTGGGCAGAAAAATACATGAAGACTAATTTTTAAACAGTCGAGTTCACTGATGAGTGCAGTGCAAGCCTGGATGGTCTAGATGGATGGAGTAGTGGATGGTTGTTGGACGGCCACCCTGTTCCAACAAGGCTGCGACGTCAGCAAGGCGGTGGTGGAGTCATGTTTTGGGCCGGAATCATGGGTAAAGAGAGCTGGTAAGCCCCTTTAGGGTCCCCGAAGGTGTAAAGATGACCTCTCCAAAGTATGTGGAGTTTCTGACTGACCACTTTCTTCCCTGGTACAGAAGGAAGAACTATGCTTTCCGTAATTAAATAATCTTCATGCATGACAACCATCTAATGCTGCAAAGAATACCTCTGCATCAATGTCTGCTATGGGGATAAAAGGAGAGAAAGTCATGGTGTGGCCTCCATGCTTCCCTGACCTCAATCCTATTGAGAACCTTTGGAGCATCCTCAAGCAAAACATCTATGAGAGTGGGAGGCAGTTTACATCCAAACAGCAGCTCTGGGAGGCTATTCTAAAATCTTGCAAACAAATTCAAGCAGAAACTGTCCAAAAACTCACAAGTTCAATGGATGCAAGACTTGTGAAGCTGCTATCAAATAAGGGGTACTAGGTTTAAATGTAACGTGATCTGTTAAAATGTTTAAAAAGTTAAAATGTTGTGAAAAGTTTGATTGAAATAGCTTTTGATTTTAGTAGATATGCTGCAAACAAAACAAATGACAATTTTAACTTCTTTACAACCTATAAAGTTTTGAAACTTACTGTGCATAGTAATTTGGAACAGTGCATTGTAAGTTTATGCTTAAAAAAAAATACTGTTGTTATCATTAGGAGGTGTGTTCAATAAAATTTGAATTGTACTCTAATAGTTGATAACATGAGAATCATGCTGTTATTTACATCAATTATTTAGGTAAAGAAGAAAAATATCATTTGCATAATAATTTGGAACAGGTTATTTAATTCTGTCACAAAAAAAAAAAAAAACAACAGAGAGAAGCAGCATGTGGAGGAGCAGAGTGTGCGCCACCTTAATTTGCCATGTACACCCGTGTTCACACGGCAACATTTCGGCCCTGAATTCTGCATGAAAATTTTGCATGTATTTATAACCTATACACTTCAATGGGTTTCTGCTGTCCCATTCACACAGTAGAATTTCTTCTACAGGAATGTCATTGAAGTGAATTGGCTACAAATTCATGCTGAATTTCCATGCAGAATTC
Organism: Hyla sarda; assembly: GCF_029499605.1. Classification (NCBI taxonomy): domain Eukaryota; kingdom Metazoa; phylum Chordata; class Amphibia; order Anura; family Hylidae; genus Hyla; species Hyla sarda. Next base: position 291,445,087 of record NC_079190.1, read on the forward strand.
AGGGCAGAGATTCTGCCGTATGAACATAGCCAACAGGGGGAGATTTATCAAAACCTGTCGAGAGGAAAAGTTGTCCAGGTGCACATAGCAACCAGATTGCTTATTTCATTTTTAACAAGGCCTCTGAAAAATTAAAGAAGAAATCTGATTGGGTGCTATGGGCAACTTTTACTTTGCACAGATTTTGATACATCTCACCCCTAGTGTTTGAAGCTCAGCTCTGAGCAATAATTTACCCCCAGTGAAAACACCTGTCCTAGGATGCTAGATTGCTGTGCACTTGTGTCAGTTGTGAGTAGAGGAACCGAAAGGGAGATTACTCAAATGGATGCCGCAAGCCAGTGACGGATGGGCACAAGCCAGGGGAGATTCCGGGGCATGGGTGACCATGACAGGAATGGAAATAATGCTTACAAATCTAAACAGAGCATACATTATTGTGGGGTGTGCCCTAGAAGATTAAGGGGGCATGTAAACTTTTCTACTTGGAATATTTTCTACTTGGTGATTTACAGAAATAGCCGTACATGTTGGCACCCCTGACATTTTTCAAGAAAATGAAGTATTTCTCACAGAAAAGGATTGCAATAACACGTATGTTGCTATACACACGTTTATTCCCTTTATGTGTATTGGAACTAAACCAAAAAAAGGGAGGCAAAAAAGCAAATTGGACATTATGTCACGCCAAACTCCAAAAATGGGCTGGAAAAAATTATTGGCACCCTTTAAAAATTGTGGAAAAATCTGATTGTTTCAAACATGTGATGCTCCTTTAAACTCACCTGGGGCAAGTAACAGGTTTGTGCAATATAAAAATCACACATGAAAGCAGATAAAAAGGAGAGAAGTTCACTTAGTCTTTGCATTGTGTGTCTGTGTGTGCCCTACTAAGCATGGATAACAGAAAGAGGAGAAGAGAACTGTCTGAGGACTTGAGAACCAAAATTGTGAAAAAATATCAACATTCTCAAGGTTACAAGTCCATCTCCAGAGATCTAGATTTGCCTTTGTCCGCAACATTAATCAAGAAGTAGTTTTAAACCCATGGCACTGTAGCTTATCTCCCTGGGTGTGGACAGAAGAGAAAAAATGATGAAAGGTGTCAATGCAGGATAGTCCAGATGGTTGATAAGCAACCCCAAACAAGTTCTAAAGATATTCAAGCTGTCCTGCAGGCTCAGGGAACATCAGTGTCCGCTCGAACTATTCGTCAACATTTAAGTGAAATGAAATGCTATGGCAGGAGACCCAGGAGGACCCCACTGCTGACACAGAGACATAAAAAAGAAAGACTACATTTTGCCAAAATAGCCTTGAATAAACCAAAATCCTTCTGGGAAAACATCTTGAGGACAGATGAGACCAAGATAGAGCTTTTTGGTAAAGCACATCATTCTACTGTTTACCGAAAACAGAATGAGGCCTACAAAGAAAAGAACACAGTACCTACAGTGAAATATGGTGAAATAAGGTTCAATGATGTTTTGCGGTTGTTTTCCTGCCTCTGGCACTGGGTGCCTTGAATGTGTGCAAGGCATCATGAAATCTGAGGATTACCAACGGATTTTGAGTCGCACTGTACAGCCCAGTGTCAGAAAGCTGGGTTTACGTCCGAGATCTTGGGTCTTCCAGCAGGACAATGACCCCAAACATATGTCAAAAAGCACACAGAAACAGATGGAAACAAAGCGCTGGAGAGTTCTGAAGTGGCCAGCAATGAGTCCAGATCGGTGCCCTACCAATAAGAGAGACCTGGAGCAGTTTGCAAAGGAAGAGTGGTCCAACATTCCAGCTGAGAGGTATAAGAAGCTTATTGATGGTTATAGGAAGCAACCGATTTCAGTAATTTTTTCCAAATATTATATTGGAAAAAAGATTATATTAAGTTAAGGGTGCCAATAATTGTGCCCAGACCATTTTGGGAGTTTAGTGTGACATTATGTCCAATAATGACCATTTTCTTTTTTTTTTTCCTCCCTTTTTTGGTTTAGTTCCAATACACACAAAGGAAATAAACATGTGTATAGCAAAACATGTGTTACTGAAATCCTTTTCTGTGAGAAATACTTTTTCTTTCATTTTCTTGAAAAATTTCAGGAGTGCCAACATTTACGGTCATAACTGTACATCAACCTAACATTACCCAATCTAATAATCTGAACAGAGACAAACGATTTTGGTGTGTGCCCTGAAAGCTATTTTGAGGAGATTAAGGAGGCAGTTTACTTGAACTTGAATATTACCTTATCCGAGTAGAGGCACTGGAGTGGCTTGCGTCCTGAAAGCCACACTAAGGAGATTAAGAGTTTTATATAAATTTAACTCTTGCTAATATCACAATCTGAACAGATACACAAATTACTGCATGATTGTGGTATGCGCCATGAAAGTTATACTTCGTACATTGAGCGGTTTATTTGAATTTCGCATCTCTAAATATCTGTGGTTGCCTAGTATGGGAGGTGTTACCCCGTACCCTTGCTGCCCTGTCAGGCAGCTTCCCTTCAGTGTCCCCTGCCCCCCCCCCCTTGCATCTGTCCCCACTGTAAATATGTTTATTATGTATTAAACTGTGTATTGTGTGAAGAAAGTGTTGTCACTTTAAGACTGTTTACCATGTGAGCTGTCATGTGATTGTTACCCAGGAGATATCAGTGACCAGGTGACTTAAGTGTGACCAATGGGATCCCCCCAGAGCCTCCTACATAAAAGCCCTGGGTGGAGCCTCTGCTCTCTCTCTCTCTCTTGCTGAGGTCCAGTCAAGTCGTGCCTAAGTGTGTGTCCAGAGTTTAGGAGGCCTCAAGTCCAGTCTACAGCCACAAGCTACAAACGTGCAAGTAAGCCACAGTCAGTTTTGTCAGTCATCATCCTGTTCGAACCAGAATCGCATAGTTTTAAGTGCTAATAAACCCCTTTTGGACATTAACTGTGTCCAAGCTGTAACTGGGGGACCAGTGCTAAGAAAAAGCTCAAAATTTGTTCTGCTATAATCGACATGCACATCTGTTGCCTGCTGGAGGTCATTTTGCAGGGCTCTGGCAGTGCTCCTCCTTGCACAAAGGCGGAGGTAGCGGTCCTGCTGCTGGGTTGTTGCCCTCCTACGGCCTCCTCCATGACTCCTGATGTACTGGCCTGTCTCCTGGTAGCGCCTCCATGCTCTGGACACTACGCTGACAGACACAGCAACCATTCTTGCCACAGCTCGCATTGATGTGCCATCCTGGATGAGCTGCACTACCTGAGCCACTTGTGTGGGTTGTAGACTCCGTCTCATGCTACCACTAGAGTGAAAGCACCGCCAGCATTCAAAAGTGACCAAAACATCAGCCAGGAAGCATAGGAAGAGGTCTGTGGTCACCACCTGCAGAACCACTCCTTTATTGGGGGTGTCTTGCTAATTGCCTATAATTTCCACCTGTTGTCTGTTCCATTTGCACAACAGCATGTGAAATCGATTGTCAATCAGTGTTGCTTCCTGAAAGGACAGTGTGATTTCACAGAAGCGAGCTGTCTGCTCACATGGCCGCACTGAGGACTGCCGGGAAGTGTCCAACATCCCCCCCGGCGTCTGTACACTGGCTCCTCTTTGACAGAAGCTTCCGCTGAGGGAAAATCTAATTTGTTTGTTTTAATGCAACGATTATGCCCACCGGAGCCCGCGGCGCCCCTGGCAGTTCCAGGGAACCCTCATTGGGAATCACTGGCCTAGAGAGCGGGCAATTCACAATGACAAGCCGGTTTCTTCTCAGTCCAATGATGCTCCTCCTATAATTGTTTGTCAGCTGGGAAAAATGTATTTAATTGTGTTATAGGGGCACACTACCCAAAAGTAGCCTCTGAGAGGACAGTTATAGGGGAACCAATTTAACACCCTTTTGTAGCAAGCACTGGTGTCTTATTAACAGGTGAGAATGTCCAACCCACAAGTGAGACCAAATGCTTTAAATAGCACTATTTTAATTGGAGCAAGCTACATCTGTACAGTAATACTGTATAATATAAATACGTACACTGCAAAGCAGTCGTGTTGGATATTTTTGGATTACCTTGCTGCTGCTTCCCCCCAAAATGAATGAATACCTACTTAAACTCAGCGAGCTCTAGTTGAGTGTAAGTTGGAAAGAAATGCATTCTGGGGAGGCCACAACAAGGTAAGTCAGGAACATCTGTCAGAACTGTCTCTTGCTGTACAGATACGTACAACAAGAGACAGTATTATTATACTGATATAGCTAGCTCCAACTGTTAAGTTGGCATAGGTTACGTCTGTACAATACTAGTTTTACTACTACATGTCACACAAAACATAGTGACAACTGCCTTTGGCAATCAAGGGGTCTGGTGGGTTTATTTAAATTAAGTTTTTTTGGTACTTGTGTGTTTTTTTCTGAATTGCGTGGCTTAGTAATGAAAGCTGTCTGATAGAAGCCAGGGTTTATCAGAATGCAAGTCCATGGAGTAGCAAAGAATGGTAATAAAAAATAAACAGCAAAAAAAAAAAAGCTGTAGTATATAGAGAATAGCATATATGTATAAGCAGCCAGAAGACAATACTGCATTCTGCGCACATAAGTATTTGTGGATATTAAACATGCCAATGTCTATTAAAAAGGACACCCAATAATTAATATAATACAAGAATTTATTTATATATCTATAAATACATGTTCAAAGTTTCTTTGAAACCTTTCACTGTCTTGTTAACTGAGGCTATTAAAAACAAATTATCTACTAAAATCAGCTTTGTTATAGATAAAACATTTGCTTGATAACAGTACAGAATATTTCATATTAAGGTTGTAAATAAATATGATATATAAATGTTGTCACAACAGCAGGTCTTCACCTTTAAAACTCCTGCAGTCAATTGCATTCCAGGGTATACCTGTCTGTTTTTTTGGTAAAGTACAAAGCCTCTCGTAAATGTGAACAAGATCTTTTGATCAGACTAAAATGGCTCAATCCCATTATGGCCTGATACACTGATTTATGGAGAGCAGACACATTTGTGCACCTCTGAGCAGACTGGATTAAAGTATCTTCAAAGAAAGACAATGATGGATTTAAAAGGGTATTCCATCATATAAAATTTGACTAACTTAAAAGTAAAAACTTTGAATATATTAGGAATAAAATCTTTTCAGCAGTTAAGCAAATTATGGTAATTAGAAAGAAATGCAGGGGGATCAGCATTGAGCATCTCTTTCTTCAGCAACCAGTGAAATGCATGGGAAGGGAAATATATCGGGGAAAAAGTCAACAATGCATCATGGGAACTGTAGCCTCCTACTCACAGGGCAGGGCCACTCTCTCTGCTCCAAAGTGAAGCACATCTGATGCAAAAAAATTAAAAATTTTAATTCTATTTGTCTAGGCTGTAGCATTAGTGATGCGATGTTAGAATGGTATTTAACTATTGCAATAGATGAACTAATAATTCTAACTGAACTGTCAGACAATATAGACGTAGTAAGCATCTGTGGCACTTTTAGATCCAGATATAAACAATGTAAAAAGAATGTCCTTTTTATAATAGCTAATTCCATTACAATGAGGGTGAACTGTCAAATATCATGTACTATTTATTTACTGTCCTAAACAGTCAGTCACTTTCTTCACTCTCTCTGCTGTCCTTTTTACTTTTATCCTTCTTTTCTGCTCTCTGTGCCTGAGGACTGGTCCCAAGACTGCCATAGAGATGTTCATGCTCAGACCTCCATTTCTGAAATGTAGTAGAGTTTAGGTCTGGATTCTCCAGGACTTGGTTGAGAGATTGCAACTCCAAAAGCTTTGCCTGTGGGAAAAAGAAAGTTTATTTATACAATCTAGGGTTAAACGGTCTTAAGTGAAACACTGGTTTATAAATACATCTGCTGTGTCATCAGCTGATAGCCTCGGGTCCCGCTACTGGCACACTTTACAATCAGCTTATTTTGTTGGGAAAAGTCATAGGCAGTCAGACATGACCACCTGCTGCATGCATCATGTAGTATTTTACATGGTCACTCTTCACAATAGCTTTTCACAGTTAGAAAGCTGAACTCATGTGAAAAATATATTACAGTTACTTTATTATAATGTCAAAGTTTTATTATGGCTAGATCAGCAGGTAAACCACAAAATGACTGGACTTAGGCTCCTTTCACACTATGAATTTCTCCGTTTACGAACTTCCGTCACATGTTCCGTCACTACAGCTGCAAAACCCGGCCGTTACAAAACCCCTGACGGCCGTGACTAAATTGCATTGCAGCCTATGGGGTTTTGTAACTGCCCGTTTGCACCCGTATATGCCCGTAATTCATTACGGGCACTATACAGTGACGGGACATCGTGGCGGAAAAATTACTGCATGCTGTGTGTATCTGCACTCACCTTCAGTGTGCTTTGGAGAACACGTAAAGTGTGTGCTTTACGGTTTATCTCAGGATTCTTGTTGCGGCATTTAAAAGATTTCCTATATTCATCCTGTGTCATTGCAGTCTTCTTACCAATAAGAGAAACACCTCCTTGTTTCAGGCAAGTCATCATTATCTGGAGATCATCATCAATTACTAGAAAAAAAAAGGGTAAAGTCAAGTCACATACAGTCATGGCCATATATGTTGGCACCCCTGAAATTTTTCAAGCAAATCAAAAAAAAAGTATTTCTCACAGAAAAGGATTGCAGTAACACATGTTTTGCTATACATGTTTATTCCCTTTGTGTGTATTGGAATTAAACCAGAAAAGGAGGAAAAAAAGCAAATTGGCCATAATATCCCACCAAAATACAAAAATGGGCTGGACAAAATAATTAGCACCCTTAACTTAATATTTGGTTGCACACCCTTAGGAAAAATATCTGAAATCAGTCGCTTCCTATAACCATCAATAAGCTGTTTACACCTCTCAGCTGCAATGTTGGACCACTCTTCCTTTGCAAACTGCTCCAGGTCTCTCTTATTGGAAGGGTGCCTTTTCCCAACAGCAATTTTAAGATCTCTCCACAGGTGTTCTATGGGATTTAGATCTGGACTCATTGCTGGCCACCTCAGAACTCTCCAGGGCTTTGTTTCCATCCATTTCTGGGTGCTTTTTGACATATGTTTGGGGTCATTGTCCTGCTGGAAGACCAAAGATCTCAGGCGCACACCCAGCTTTCTGACACTGGGCTTACAGGCCGTTGGTAATCCCACAAATTCATGATGCCTTGCACACATTCAAGGCACCCAGAGCCAGCAAAACAACTCCAAAACATCATTGATACCTCCACCATATTTCTATGTTCTTTTCTTTGTAGGCCTCATTCCATTTTCGCTAAACAGTAGAATGATGTGCTTTACCAAAAAGCTCTATCTTGGTTTCATCTGTCCACAAGAGGTTTTCCCAGAAGGATTTTGACTTACTCAAGTTCATTTTGGCAAAATGTAGTCTTGTATTTTTTTGTCTTTTTCAGCAGTGGGGTCCTCCTGGGTCTCCTGCCATAGCATTTCATTTCATTTAAATGTCGAATGATAGTTCGCGCTGACACTGATGCTACCTGGGCCTGCAGGACAGCTTAAATATCTTTGGAACTTGTTTGGGGCTGCTTATCCATCATCCGGACTATCCTGCGTTGACACCTTTGATCAATTTTTCTCTTCCGTCCATGCCCAGGGAGATTAGCTACAGTCCCATGGATTGCAAACTTCTTGATAATGTTGCGCACTGTGGACAAAGGCAAATCTAGATCTCTGGAGATAACCTTGAGATTGTTGATATTTTTCCACAATTTTGGTTCTCAAGCCCTCAGACAGTTCTCTTTTCCCCTTTCTGTTGTCCATGCTTAGTGTGGCACACACAATGCAAAGACTAAGTGAACTTCTCTCCTTTTTATCTGCTTTCAGGTTTTTTTTCATATTGCCCCCACCTGTTACTTGCCCCAGGCGAGTTTAAAGGAGCTTGAAACAATCTTATTTTTCCACAATTTTGAAAGGGTGCCAATAATTTTGTCCAGCCCATTTTTGGAGTTTGGTGTGACATTATGTCCAATTAGCTTTTTTCCTCCTTTTTTTGGTTTAGTTCCAATACACACAAAGGGAATAAACATGTGTATAGCAAAACATGTGTTACTGCAATCCTGTTCTGTGGGAAATACTTCATTTTCTTGAAAAATTTCAGGGGTGCCAACATTTACAGCCATGCCTTTATATCTGAAACTATGTAAAAATGTTTACAGAAATAATATAGATCTACAATATAATAAATGTAGATAGATGCCCTTAAGTTCCAAAAGGTTGTATAGAAAAACTTGTACGAAAACTATGATTTAGGACAAGAAAGCGGTCGGTGTCTATTTAAGTGGCGACAAAGCAGCTGGTGAGAATACTTTCAATACGCACAAATTTTTATTTTAAATGGCTTACCATGTTAAGTGGGCACTTATTGCAATTAAATGGTGAATATACTATTTCTGTTTATTATAGGTATGTTTTTCAGTACGTTCTTAAATAAACACTGTTGTTTTAACAAATGTCAATGCACAGAAACAAAATTGAGATCCACCAGCCGTTGTCTTTAGCTAAAACATGACTTATTTGCAAATCTTTAAAAAATTACTATCTTTTGTCATGCAATATGACAATATGGTACATACAGATTTATACAGTATCAGCCTGTCATATGTTAAGCAAGTTTTCTATGCCCATAACCTCTAAAGAGGAAACATTACCTGTATGGCGCGCTCTAGAAAGTGTAGAAAGTTTGGCATTATTGAAATAATTATTTGTAGCGTCATCGATATGCCTCTGTACACAGTTTTTAGAGTGTTTTAGCTGAAAACACAAGGCTGCTGGATCTGCATCTGATTTGTTTCTGCATGTGTTGCACAGATGTCTCCAAAGTGAAGTTAGTGGTAAGCTGTTCAAATACTCTGCTGTGTTTAGTCTTAAAATCAATTTTATAAGCAAATGTAAGAAACTTTGTAGTATATCTTGTCAGAGAATTCACGCAAGAGCTCAATTCAAGAGCTCACTGAGGGATTCGGTTACATGCTGCCCTTACAAGTCTATGATAAGGGGAGCGGGGGTGACTGAAGAGAGCCAGAAGCTCAGAGAGACTGGAAAGAGTCTAGGCATAGGCAAACTTCGGCACTGTAGATGCTTTTGGACTACATCTCCCATGATACTTTGTCCGCATTTTAGCTGTAAGAGCATCATGGAAGGTGTGGTCCAAAATATCTGCAGTGCCAAAGGTTGCCTATGCCTGGTCTAAGTGCTTACTGTGACTATTAGAACTCAGCACATGGCTGGATTCACAGCTTAGACTACCCAGTACTACTGCTGCTTTCAAAGGTGAGTATAGAGACATAAAAGAGCAGGATACTCATTACTTTGTGTGCAGTCTATAAAAGCCATCAGAGGCTAAGCTCCACCCCCTAGGTCAGAGACAACTAATAATTAGAGATGTCTATGCAGCAGAAATCTGGTGAAAAATGCCATATGAAAATTATATAATGGCCAGAATGGTGCTCCTCCTTATGTACATACACGGAAGCTTATGCTCCAGTTCATTCTTTCAGCGGAAACCACCTGAAAAATCCCATTAGTCAATGGGACTTTTGGTCGTGGAAATTAGCCTCTACAATTCACTGAAGGAACTTCGCATGGATAATGTTAGCTGAATTTAGGTAGTGTGCATGGGCCCTATGACGGTATTAGGTATTTTGAGCTCTGCATTAGAATAACGGTGCTTTGCCCTTTACAAAGATAAATTTAAGGGGTTATCCAGCTTTGTTTTCTTCATCAGCTGATTAATAGGGGTGACATGAGTCAGACTAATCTAAAACTGATGGCCTAGACTAATGGCCTAGATCAATTGTACAAAGCTGGGGTCTGCAAGTGGTCAAACCTTTCAAACTGTGTTGTATTACTGAAATGTTTCCCTTGAGGTATTCCCTAAGATAAGCATCTGATCACAGGGGGTTTAACCTCTGGGAACCCCTACCTCCCTGTGATCTCCAGAATGGGGCCCTGGCTTTCCCAGCTACATTGAGTGGCAGGGGGAGTGTGGCATCTTTCGCTACATGCATTGTCTTCAGGAGCACTGGAGATACTAGAGTACAGCAGTTGGTCTGATAGCCCCCTTAGCACAAGACAGTTAAACACAAATGTAACATTTAACAAAAATAAGATCAAAAATTATTTAATTATATATGTAATGAACTTTACTTGATTGTGGCAAATTTCCACCTTCTGCCCCTTGGGCATTAATAGATTTTGGAAAGGGTCCACCTTCAGCTCCTTCCTCACGAGGTGATGGCTTTGACACAGGTAAACTCTTGGAAGGTGACTGTACCAAAAGCTTCTTTAACTTAACATCGGGAAAATAATTTTGTTAATAAAAACATAGACATAAGACACAATTTACAAAAGTTGGATCTACAAAGAGGAAGAAAAGTCTTACTGTATCATGTGATTTGACTTCATCATCTTCAGCTTCTGTCTCACTGTAACAGTCTAAAGAGTTGACATCAATCAGGTCACTACATACTATATCAGAATTTATATAAAAGGCACCATGTTGTTTTTGTTATATACATTAAAGCATGCTCCCAAAACTTCGTAGCCCAAAACTACAGCCATCAGGATACGGATTTGCTTGAAGTTCTATAGACTTGCATGGGACTTCAGGCAAATCTTAATCTTGATTGTTTTAGTCACGGGCAAATCTCAGGAGATTTTTAGGTGTATTCACACGTACAGGATCCTGCGCATATTTGATTCAAAGGATGCTATGTTCAATCATTTAGTTTACATTGAAATCTGCAGCTTCAAATCCTGCGCATCAAATATGCACAGGATACTGTACATGTAAATACATGCTAGTCCGTGCGCTGAATTTGTCGGTCTCTGTCTCTGAAGGGGTCTCTGTCTTTGTGGTAATGCTCCGTGCTCCTTGGTGGTAGCCGTGGAGCGCTCTGTGATAGCTGTAGGTGGTGACTTGAGATTGTGAAAGTGAGGTATCTGGTGGTGGTCTCTAGAGGGGTGTGTCAGGCAGTGTGAGAGTGATCAGACGCGTTTCGGACTATCGTAGTCCTTCCTCAGTGATGTGGATTGCAGCTCTGATGCCATGTTATATAGTGCTCAAATTTGGTGGCAAAACTGGGAAACATAATTTCTGGTGTAGTAAGCTGGACATGGACTGTGGTGTGGGAAAATGGAAAAACACGGATTGGATCTCCTGGATTGACTGAGGTGATGGGAGTGTCTCAATTTTATTAGTTGGAGCTGTTCCTGTATATGAGGAACATTCATGATGTGTAGTAAGACTCATGCCATAGTGGTTTTTAAATATATATAATTTAGATGTGGGATCATGTGAATTATGGATGTATAATTGGTTATTGCTAGCATAGAGATTTTATAGTACAGGTATATGGGAAATAAACTGTGATAACATATGTGGAATTGTTGGTAAATGTATGTGTATAATAATGGTATGTGGAGTTGATAAAGTTTATAAAGGTGTTATGAACGTATAATAATAATAGTCTGGTTAAAATGTATTTGAGCGAAGCAATTATATGTTTAAAATCTTGATCATGACGTAGTCTGTGTATAGGTATGGGTATGTATTGAATTGGTTAACTCTAAAATGTAAAAGGTATATTTGATATGAGATAGTGTACTCTAAACAGAGAGCAATGGAATAAGTTACTGTGTAATAAAGAATAGAGGATGCTAGAGATGTATAAAAAAAAATATATATATACATACACATACACACTAAACACAAATAATAATAATGAAATAAAAGATATGAAACATAAAAAGTATTAAAAAAAAAAATAAAAAAAAAAAAATAAATATAAAAATTTATAATACGTAAAAAATGAAAAAAACTGTATGAAAATAATATATAAGAAATATAAGAAGTATGTTGAAGATAGAAAAAATATATAAAATATAAAAAATATATAAAATACTACAGGATTCGAAGACTCAGACAGAGGTGTTGTATAAAAAGGTAAAACTGAAATATCATATGTATAAAAAAATCGGCCAAATAGAATCAGCTAATAAAACCGAAGATTTCTAATTCTGAATTTAGGCCATAAGGTGCAAGTGTTTGGAACTCTTATATGTTACGGCTTTCTATGCGGGACATTTTTGTAATGTGGTTCCCGCCACGCCAATCTTTTATTTATTTATTTTTTTTTTAATACATTTTAACCAGACTATTATTATTATACATTCATAACACCTTTATAAACTTTATCAACTCCACATACCATTATTATACACATACATTTACCAACAATTCCACATATGTTATCACAGATAGTTTATTTCCCATATACCTGTACTATAAAATCTCTATGCTAGCAATAACCAATTATACATCCATAATTCACATGATCCCACATCTAAATTATATATATTTAAAAACCACTATGGCATGAGTCTTACTACACATCATGAATGTTCCTCATTAGAGATGAGCGAACTTACAGTAAATTCGATTCGTCAAGAACTTCTCGGCTCGGCAGTTGACGACTTATCCTGCGTAAATTAGTTCAGCTTTCAGGTGCTCCGGTGGGCTGGAAAAGGTGGATACAGTCCTAGGAAAGTCTAGGAGTCTCCTAGGACTGTATCCACCTTTTCCAGCCCACCGGAGCACCTGAAAGCTGAACTAATTTATGCAGGAAAAGTCATCAACTGCCGAGCCGAGAAGTTCCTGACGAATCGAATTTACAGTAAGTTCGCTCATCTCTATTCCTCATATACAGGAACAGCTCCAATTAATAAAATTGAGACCCTCCCATCACCTCAGTCAATCCAGGAGATCCAATCTGGGTTTTTCCATTTTCCCACACCACAGTCCATGTCCAGCTTACTACACCAGAAATGATATGTTTCCCAGTTTTGCCGCCAAATTTGAACACTATATAACATGGCATCAGAGCTGCAATCCACATCACTGAGGAAAGACTACGATAGTCCGAAATGCGTCTGATCACTCTCACACTGCCTGACACACCCCTCTAGAGACCACCACCAGATACCTCACGTTCACAATCTCAAGTCACCACCTACAGCTATCGCAGAGCGCTCCACGGCTACCACCAAGGAGAATTATCACAAAGACCGAGACCCCTTCAGAGACCGACAAATCCAGCGCACGGACTAGGCGACCGGCCTGTCGGCAGACAGACCGCACCGCCAGGACATCCCAGCACCACGGACATCGGGACCCCATCACGCAGAGCCTCGCTCCATCTACCCACAGGACGGGTAAGCGATACATAGTACCGGAGACTTTATTTTTACGGCCGTCGAGCCGCCAATTCATTTGCACTATTGCACAGCCGCTGCGCTGTGTATGCAGGAACCATCTAACTATAGCTTCAGTAGAGACATTGTTATCTATACCCCTGAACCTACGGATTAAGTGACTTGTTATTTATCCCCACCACTGTACTTTATTTAAAAACGGCCGAGCCGTACCTCTGTTTTTCCTGCAACGATGGGCCCCAGACTGGGGGTCTCCAGAGGTTGCAAGTACACATAAGTGGATCTGCCCCTAACCACCACTGAACTTTCAAACTGAGAGTGTTGTCATCTAATCACATATACTGTGTGTTTTATTTCACATCTTTTTATATATTCATCTGTACCTTTTAAATATAACAGGTGGGGAAGAGTGCAAGGGCCCTGCACTCTTACTACACATGCAATACTGTTCTTTCCTGGTGCTTTTTCTGACATCAGGGTAGGGCAGGTTAGTTTAAAATTTTCTGGTACAATGTGGGGCAGATTTACGATCTGTTGTTTAATTTTTAGATCTGTAAACTAACACCAAGCTGTTTAAAGATAAAAGTACAGCACTAAAGTACAGCGGCTCACATATGATAGATTTGGTGCATCTTGCTAGAAATGTCAGACACTTTTGTCTAACTTTACAGTACTTGTTTGTTGGCTTTTATACCAATATTTTACGCCAAAAGCTTTAGCTCTTGCCATCACATTTGAAGCTATGCTCCATTTCTAGTAAGGAGCAAGATGTGTTTAAAACACTGTGGAGGGAATTTATCAAGACAAGCATTTTTTACGCTGGTTTTGATGAAAAGTGAACTGCTTTATAATGACCCAACCATCTAAAGAGGCGCAAGCCACTTCAAAATGGCATATATTTCACTGTTCGTGTACCAGAATCTGAAATATACACCAAGAAATTGAGTAAATTTCAGGCATAATTTATGCCAGTTTCTGGTGTAAATCACAGTAAATTTGCTCTGCTGTGGAAGACTCTGCCCTTTCAAGAAAGCCCCACAACCTTTAAAAGTGTCGAGAGCAGCGCAAAAACGCAAAAAGTCCAAGTTTTTATACATAACATCTTGTGCAAAAATGTGCAACTTGGCAGAAAATAAAAATGTTAAATTGAATCTTATCTAAAAAGAAATGGATTGTATGGTAGGGAAATGAAAGTATATTTCGGTTTAACTGACAAATAGGTTGGGGAGTGAAATAAGGAAAAACTGCCCACTTTATATAATAGGGAAATAAATACCTTCATGTGAAGGACTAGAACTTGGAGGTGGAGGTTTATATTTTTGCAGTGCTTTTAAGAGAAATGTTACCCACCTGCAAAGAGACACAGTCAAAAGTAAATTAATAACAGACACAGTCATAAGAAAAGCTATGCATTTTTCCTGAAAAAAAAAAAAAAAAAAAAAAGCCAGGTATGACACCCCCCCTAATGCTATATGGTTTCTCTTTTTAGGGTTGGCCTAACATTTTTAACCAAAGGAAACCTTAATTCTTCAGCATGCCAAGACATTGTATACAATTGTATGCCCTGCATGACTGCACAAATTGCATAAAAACATGGTTAAGCGAGTCTGATGAGGAAAAACCTGATTAGCCTGTACAAAGCACATACACAACCTAAAACCACAGAACACCCTAGAGATGAAATAGAAGAAACATTGTGAGCCAAGCCTCAATATTGGTGTCTGACCTCACAAATATTCTTCTGGACAACACCTCAAAATCTTGTAGAAAGTCTTTCTAGAAGACGAAGCTGTAAAAGTTACAAAGGGAGATCAACTCTACTATTAATGTCTGTGGATTTATAATGGATATTCTAAAAGCCCCTTTTTGTCCAAATAGTGTATATTGCAATTTAGAGGGGCATTTCATCATTTAAAAATGTATCCCGCTTACAAGAAGGGCACTTGGGTATCTATGGTTATTCCATAGACAATGGTTGCACCAAGAATTAACAAATCATATGGCGTCCACTGATGAGATGTACTTCATGTGGGAACAGGATCATTGGGGGAGATTTATCAAAACCTGGGCCCATAGCAACCAATCAGATAGCCTCTTCAATATTTGAAGAAGGCCTCTGAAAAATAAAAGAAGCTATCTGATTGGTTGCTATAGCCAACTGGTCAGTTTTTCCTTTGCACAGGTTTTAATAAATCTCCCCAAGTAAGTATTTAATTCTCTTGCAGAACCTCCACAGGAGGACTGAATCACTATTCATTGCTCACTGAAGATAGGGTCCTGTCTGTTAAAAACATGAAACAAGAAACAGAGGTGCTCTATGTGGAGCAACCTGTCGGAGGAAGCTGTGCTTGCACAGTGAAATCCGTTGCATCTTGGTTAATAAAGAATTTTACTTCAAGTCACCACACCTGCATTGTGTCTGTCCCGGTCAGCGCCACTTAATTCCTGCTACCCGTGATGTTGGGCTTTTCTCGTTAAAGTGTACCGGTCCTCAACAAAAACTTTTGATATAATGTAGATAATACCATTATATGCATATTTTTTATTTACATTGGTTAAAAATAGTGTTTTTGGGTGAAAAAAATGCTGTCCCTGCAGCTATTGTCTGTGTGTCTCTACAAGGAGTCCAAATACAGGAAGTGAGGGCAGGAGAAGCAGAGCTCTGTGCAGGCTCCTGGCTTGTCAATCATCCTGATGTATGAGCCAGTATCATGTTATAGAACCTCACTGCACACTGTCCTTTTTATTAGTGCAGAGAGCCCTGCTTGTCCATCCTCACTTCTTGTATTTGGACTCCTCATAGACAGACACATGCAATAGCTGCAAGGACAAAAATATAAAAAATTTGTAACTAATGTATGTTACAAATATACATATAACGGTATTCTCTACATTATATAAAAAGTTTTGTTGACGACAGGTCACTAGGGAAACAGCATCTATTAAAAGGTATTTAAATTTTTGTTGGTGAAGGTCCCCTTGATATTATTTAAATGAAGTGGCCGGCCATTGCAACATAGCAATATATCCCCTTCACAATTTTCCCTGCATAACAACCCCTCTGTTTACTTGGCTGTGAATAGAACGGAATTACATCTCCTTGAAGGCTAGACTCCCATGGTTGTTCTCTCCCATCCCATCCCGCTATTCTGCAGTCATTGCTGCTAATTGGACCATAATAACAAACGGATGCAAAATTATGTAATGGGATGCCATTTAAGTGGCATACTTTTGCGTCAGTTTTTAATCAGTTTGTATCCTTTATTGTCCGTCTTTATTTTTGTCTGGCTACCTCCTGGTTGCTCATACCTCTTCTGAGCATGCTCAGAAGTAATAATGGAACGAAAACTGATTGGGAAAAAATGGATGCAAATGGACGACATTAAAGGCTCATCTGTTCCCCATTGACTTCAATGTTAAATAGTACCTGTCACCAAATAAACATTTCTTAACTAACTCAGGCTATGTTCCCTAACTACTCCTAACACTCCTCCCACCCTTTCAGAGCTTTAAAAAGCTGTGTATCATACCTATTTTCGTGCTCACATAGTGCAATCTCCCAGCAGGAGAAAGTGGGTGTTTCCCAGCAGGCATGACATAACTGAAGTCTGCTGGGGGACCACTTCCACCCTCACATGGTTGCAGTGCTGTGATGAATAGAAGACCTCAAGCTCTGTGCAGCAGCTTTCAGTCTGTGCATCTTTCAGTGAGGCTCTTTGCAGCTTTCAGTATGTGCAGCTTTCAGTGAGGCTCTGTGCACCTGTCAATCAAGCTCAGTGCAGAGAAACACTTCCTGACTTTGGTCTCCTGTCATTACAAGCAGGAGACCAAAATCTGAGATTTTGACCAGACGGAATGTGTTCTGGCCAAGAAGGGAGAATTTTTTTAATGGAAGCCAATTACAAAAGTTATTTATTTGGCATAAGGAATCAAATATTAAAAATCATGTTTAATGACAGTGCCCATCTAAATTTATCAGTCTGTCTTCCGTTTTCTTGATGAGGAAAAAAAATACTGCATGCACCGTCTTTTTCTCTGTCAAAAAAATGGAAAATAAACCAAACGGGTGCAAATAATCCCATTGAAGTCAATAAGATCCATTAACAACCTTTTGCAAAAAGCTTGAGCATATTTAAGGAGACATACATCAATGTGAATGAGCCCTAACAATAACAGGACCATGCTGCAGCCTTCTGAACAGCCAAGTGACATAGTTTTGCTATGCAGGGAAGATAGAACTGCTGCACTAAACCAGCACTGTAAAATAGAATTGAGACAGTGGTGGTTCAGAACAAAAAAAAAAAATGTTGTGGGCAGTCCATAGAATGACTGAACATGCAGCAAAACCTTTGCCCATGTGGGTGGCTTTACACAGTATTTTTGGAAATGGGTACCAAAAAATGCAGAGTCTTTCATTCAGGTATTTTTTTCTTAATTAACTAAAAATTTATTCAATAGAAATACAAAAGGAAGGACTTTCCTGCTAGATCCACTTCAGGCTTTCACTCAAATAAACACTGAAAAAAAATGCAGTGGCATTATGAAAAAATAAATAATTTTGCGTATGAATACCCTCACCTTTGCATTATTTTGGCACTCTGTTAATTATGTAGACACGTTTGGCATAACCAGAGTAGCCCTTTAAGGGGTTAATCCAAATCTACATTTGTCTCAGAATATTAAGGTCTTTCAGATACAAATTCCAAAAATGGAACCGATGCCCAAGACATGAAAAAATAGTAAATTGGGGGAACCAGTCCTTTTCATTGACAAGAAGTACTAACTGATTAATTTCAACATCAACTGTCACAAATCAAGTATGCAGTGTGCCGAGCAAGCTAGTAAAATTTAGACGAGGTCGCGGGGAGCCGATCTGTTAACGCTTCAGGGTCTATTCACACGTTAAGTATTTGATACGTAGGATTTAAAGCGGTATTCAATCATTTAGTTTACATTGAAGTCTGCAGCATAAAATCCTGCACATCAAATCTGCACGGGATACTGTACTTGTGAATAGACCCTTAAGTGAATCTGTAATCAGTGTCTCCTGTTGGTTATGGCTTGTAGTGCGGGTCGCACTTCTAAAAAGGATAGTTACCACAGCCATTTGTAGCTCTCTTTTGCTCATTATGCTTCTTTTTGGGTTGATGGTAATCAACAGGCTAGGTGCAGAGGCAGCGTTCCAGGAACAAGCTGACGCTCGCAGCAGAGTCAACTGAGGAAGCGGCAGCCATGTCGTCAGGGTGCTCCTGGAAGACTGATCATCAGCCCAATAAGAATCAAAACGGGCAAACGGAACAAAATTTTCATCAATGTGGCCTGCAGTACAAGCCTGTACAATGAGGTAAATTAGACAAATGTATTATTATTGAGGGGATTTTTTTTTTTTTAAATACATTTTTAAAAGCATTAAAGTCACACCCTTTTCCCATTTTATTTTTATAAAAAATTTGGAAATATCAGAACTATTAAATTAATGAAACTGCACGTGGTCCTACAGAATAAAGATAAGCTGTCACTTTTACTGAAAAATACACTGTGTAGAGATGGAAGCCCCCAAAATTTACAAAATGGCTTATTTTTTTAACAATTTTTTCCCACAAATATTTTTTTTTGTTTCACCGTAGACTTTTGGGTAAAATTACTGATATCATTACAAAGCACAATTGGTGGTGCAAAAACAAGCCATCATATGGGTCTGTAGGTGCAATATTGAAAGGGTTATGATTATTAAAAGGTAAGGAGGAAAAAATGAAAGTGCAAAAACGCTCAGTCCTTAAAGGGTTAAAGGAGCTATCCAGGTTAAGAAAAACATAGCATTCCCCTCCCCCCCCCCCCCCCCCCCCCCCAAAAGAGCACCACACCTGTCCCTAGGTTGTGTGTGGTATTACAGTTCGGCTCTATTCACATCGATGAAACTGAACTGTAATACCACACACAAACTGAGGAAAAGGGTGAAGCTTTCTCTCTAATCCAAGGTATCCCTTTATTGCCAAGCTGATAAGAGGAATCTTTTAAACATTGAGGAGTAGAAGATAATGTTTAATGCACTTACTTTTGCATGTCAGTAAGATTGTCTGCAGCAAATATAAATGGCTTGTACGTTGGGTGGGAGAGTTGAAATTCACTGGAAGAAAAATATGAAAGTTCTATACCAGTCATCTCTTGTTCCTTTATTATACATTTTCAAAATTGTTTGACTACTTACTACTTCTTTTTGGGTTTTGTCCCCTGTGAGCTTTCTAAACTATATGAAGAAATGTTTAGCAGTCCCAGGGCCTTCTCATCCTATAACACAAAGAAAACATATAAAAGCTTTCATGTTCATAGAACAAGCAGAATTCAATAATGTGAAAGAAGAATAAGAGGAACTCATAAGACACATTTACACATACAAACAGCTCCATCTTCGCTTCATAAACTAGTAAAGAAGTCACTAAAGGTCACAAAACAATTAAATTAATGCTTTTATTTTATCATCATGATTATATTCCTCAATGCATGCCTTTTCCTTTAAAAAAAGGAGTATCTTGGTTTCAAATATGAATACATCTTACTTTTGTTAAACTGCGTGATCGGGCTATTTAAATAAGCACTGTCAGATTCAAAAACGTTAACCTTTCTAATATACTTCATAAGGAAGTTATATTTCCTTTTTACAGAAATCGTGGCTTATAAAATAATGGCTTTGTCCAAGTTGAAGCACAGGCATGGACAAAGTCCAGTAAGTGAGGGTGGGCTAGCACTCCTCTGCGCTCTCTCCAGTCTGATAGCACTCCTCTGTCTGATAGGACAGGAGAGAGCACAGAGGAGTGCTATCAGACAGGAGAGAGCACAGAGGAGTCCTATCAGGCAGGAGAGAGCACAGAGGAGTCCTATCAGGCAGGAGAGAGCACAGAGGAGTCCTATCAGGCAGGAGAGAGCACAGAGGAGTCCTATCAGACAGGAGAGAGCACAGAGGAGTACTATCAGACAGGAGAGAGCAGGTGAGTGCTGCCAGACAGGAAAGAGCAGGTGAGTGCTGCCAGACAGGAAAGAGCAGGTGAGTGCTGCCAGACAGGAGAGAGCAGGTGAGTGCTATCAGACAGGAGAGAGCACATTGGAGTCCTGTC
Source organism: Hyla sarda (assembly GCF_029499605.1). Taxonomy (NCBI): domain Eukaryota; kingdom Metazoa; phylum Chordata; class Amphibia; order Anura; family Hylidae; genus Hyla; species Hyla sarda. The sequence continues at coordinate 291,465,458 of NC_079190.1, forward strand.
TGACAGGAGAGAGCACAGAGGAGTCCTATCAGACAGGAGAGAGCACAGAGGAGTGCCATCAGACAGGAGAGAGCACATAGGAGTGCTAGCACACCTTCACTTACTGGACTTTGTCCATGCCTATGCTTCCGCTTGGACAAAGCCATGATTTTAAAGTCATGATTTCTATAAGAAAGGAAATAACATTTTTTTATGAAGTACATTAGAACGGTAAATGGTTTGCCAAGATGTACAACATAAATATTTTTTGCATCTAATAATACCCATTTAAGCCTGTATTTTACTGAAAGACCAAGCCTTTTTTTATTTAATTTATTTAATCTGGGATGTGTGACTTATATGAGAGAATAACTTAATTAATGTTTTGCCAATCCAAAGAATTCTGACTTTTTGGGCGCAAGTAGTACTACAATAACATAGTAGAATTAGATCGATATAAATTTGTATTTTTATTTTAAAAAATGTATGAAAGTTTGCTTTATTAGAAGCATAACAATTTTAATTGAGATTTTAAACATTTGAAAAGTACATTTTGGTTTATGTGCTAAGAAAGCTTTGCAGAACCTTAGAGGTGTTAGAACATAAAAGAACCCCCCCCCCCCCCTCCAATTACTCCATTTAAAAAATTGGTCCCTCAAGGTATTCACAAGGGGGTATTGTGAGAATTTTAACTCAATACTTTATTTTTTCAGAAATAATGTTGAATGAATTATAGGCCGCACTCTATGCCCTTAAAAGATTGGAGCTGATAGAACAATAACACACCATCATAAGTGACCTCTTTTTAGAAACTCCACCCTGCAAAATATTCTTCTAGGGTAGAAGTGAGTTTTTTGAATCCTTATTGTGTGGCTGGAATTATTACTTTGCCTTTGTCAGAGGCTGCCATGGTAAGGACCTGCTAGAAGTGCCTTCCCTCTGTCAAACTCATTACATGTCGCTGCGGCTTTAAGGGTAAACTGCCGGGATGAAGTTTACTTCAGTTCCAGCAGTTGTGGCAGGAGCCCAGCAGTACGTGCACCATCATGAACATGAAGTTAATAAATAGTGGTACAATTTTTTTAATATACATTCTCAATATAAGTTCTTCTTTTCAAGATCTCCATTTGCTGCTGATTAATTGCAGAACTCACAAATGCCTATTAAAAATATCTATACACACACACACACACACAACTTAAAAGAGGTGGTGGGGGAACCTATACTCCTATGTGTTATTGTTCTGGTGTTCCCCACCAAACCTGTAATGAAGTCCTGTATACTGTGCACAGTACACTGCAGCCAGTTGCTGTCCTAAGCCATCATGTGGAGTAAGAGCAACTGGCGATTGGCTGCAACATCACACGCACAATGTACAGAGCTTCATAGCAGCAGTCCGTATCCTCATACTAAGCCATAATTTGAAAAAATACTAGACAATTTTTTTTCCCTCCATTAGTAAAAAAAAATTGTCACAGACTTGCACAACCACCACACCTAAAAGTTTCTCTATTGGTCTATGGTAAGATTACATCATTTATTGGTGGCAACATTCACAGCAATGTTTGCATGGTTTACATAAGCCATCTATATATTTAGAAAACTGCAGAAGGCAGCAACAATTGTGTTGTATACAAAACAAGCAATAAGGGTGTGGAAAGTGCAAAGAACAGTTGAAAAAATATGCACACACAAACCTCTGAACAGCGAAAAGCAGAAACTCAGGCAAGATGACTGCCCTATAACCATGTACATAAAATATAATAAAAACCATATACTACATTAAGAAAATATACATCAATGTGACAATTATATGCTTAAGTACCTCAATTTAATTTTTTCAAATTTGGAGGGCTTTCATTTTTACTGTTCAATGTGTAGTAAAACAGACATGTTTTCTGTATTCTTCAGGTCAATATAAATACAATGTTATCCAATTTATGCAGCTTTTATTTTATTTTATTACTTTTAGTGAATTTATTATTATTATTATTATTATTATTATTTTTTATTTTTTAAACAAACCCTTTCTACACCCCCAAACAATCCCATGACATAAACTGTACGGCATGGGATGTTGTGGGATTAAAGCAGGCTTAGGATATTTTATTATAAAGATAGCTAGAGGAAAGGAGAGTTAATTCATGTGTCTAATGCAAATAGGAGAACAAAAGGAGGCACCAGATACACTCACCAACTTAATAGAGAGAGAGAAAAAAAAATTAACTTAGCATGTTTCAGCGAAAACATAAGGTCCATTGAAAATAAATTAAGGTAGTATACGGAGGTGCCAGGGGTTAAAGGTAGATACATTCACTATATAATGTGGAACAAAGGAATATCATGCACCGTGATATAATTTAGTGAATTCCTATCATGATGGGACCGGTAAGCAGGGAGGAAGCAGACACACAGCTCAAAGGCTACAGCCGGCAGTTTTGTACGATTGACGCACTTCTTCCGGCCTCAAAGGGGCAGGAAGTAATGCGTCAATCCGAATATCGCTGTGAGTTCATGATATATCTTTGTTCTACATTATACAGTACTTCATGTGTCTTCTTCCTGTGCATTTACAGAAATAATCATGCAAAGTAAAATGATACTTCTTGACCATCTACTATTGTATGAGATCTGTGGACCACAAAAAGGACTAAATACATAGCAGATTAAAAAAAAGCAAAAAAAAAAACAGTAAGGTCATAAGGTTATTTCAGAGTTTCAAAGGCTTCTCATATCAACAAATGTAGTTCTAGTGTTAGTCTGGGTTCACAAATTCACAAATCATACTTTGAACAATATGTTAAAGGGGTATTCCAGGCAAAACCTTTTTTTTATATATATCAACTGGCTCCGGAAAGTTAAACAGATTTGTAAATTACTTCTATTAAAAAATCTTAATCCTTCCAATAGTTATTAGCTTCTGAAGTTTTCTGTCTAACTGCTCAATGATGATGTCACATCCCGGGAGCTGTGCATGATGGGAGAATATCCCCATAGGAACTGCACAGCTCCCAGGGACATGAGTCATCAGAGAGCAGTTAGACAGAAAACAACCACTCAACTTCAGAAGCTAATAACTATTGAAAGAATTAAGATTTTTTAATAGAAGTAATTTACAAATCTGTTTAACTTTCTGGAGCCAGTTGATATATATATATATATATATAAAAAAGTTTTGGTCTGGAATACCCCTTTAAGCCAAAACCAGGAGTGGAACTGACCGAGAAACTATAACAGAAAGATCTGCACCATTTATGTGTTTCAGAGGTACTTTTGATTCACACCAGCTGTGAGTACTGTGTTTACTGTGCAGGACCCTAAGGAAGTTCCCATCAGCTACAGAGAAAGTGATTTACATATATAGGCCCTGACTCACTATTGTAAACCCTACCTGTTTAATCACAAAAATGTGTATGTGCCAGAATTTGCACCAAAAAATTAAAAAACCTGACCAACTCTCTATCTTACTTAGAAAACCCCAAAAAGGGGCATGGTCACTGGGAAAAGGGAACATGGTTGTCGTGTCCCTGACATTTTCAAAAAATCCCAGCATATTTATTAAAGGGGTATTCCAGGCAAAACTATATATATATATATATATATATATATATATATATATGTTCTACATTATACAGTACTTCATGTGTCTTCTTCCTGTGCATTTACACAAATAATCATGCAAAGTAAAATGATACTTCTTGACCATCTACTATTGTATGAGATCTGTGGACCACAAAAAGGACTAAATACATAGCAGATAAAAAAAAAAGCAAAAAAAAAAACCAGTAAGGTCATAAGGTTATTTCAGAGTTTCAAAGGCTTCTCATATCAACAAATGTAGTTCTAGTGTTAGTCTGGGTTCACAAATTCACAAATCATACTTTGAACAATATGTTAAAGGGGTATTCCAGACAAAACCTTTTTTTATATATATCAACTGGCTCCGGAAAGTTAAACAGATTTGTAAATTACTTCTATTAAAAAATCTTAATCCTTCCAATAGTTATTAGCTTCTGAAGCTCAATGATGATGTCACGTCCCGGGAGCTGTGCATGATGGGAGAATATCCCCATAGGAACTGCACAGCTCCCGGGACGTGAGTCATCAGAGAGCAGTTAGACAGAAAACAACAACTCAACTTCAGAAGCTAATAACTATTGGAAGGTTTAAGATATTTTAATAGAAGTAATTTACAAATCTGTTTAACTTTCCGGAGCTAGTTGATATATAAAAAAAAGTTTTGGCCTGGAATACCCCTTTAAGGTTTCCACAGAAAATGTGGTGGATTTGAGGTGAGGAAAAACCCACAGCTCTGAGTAGGTTTAACAAAGCAAAATGTAGGGAAACAGTAAGTACTATGGAAAGATACTTGTAGGTAATGAAAACTCCACTTCACTCTTTGTAAATCATGGCCATAGACTTGCTTTATATTTGTTATTATATGCTTACTTTATCTTTCTGTTATGGTTGACATTTTGAGTTTTGATCCCAAGATACAATACTTTTAGATTACAATGGTTGCCTTGAAACCACTTAATATTTTAACTTGCGGGACCAATCTATTCATTTATTCAAAAGCATGTATTACCTGTGGTAAGTTGTACCAATACAATCGATCTTTCTTAAGAACACACCAGCAATGTTTCCACCTTTGGGACATAAAGCTGACATTTTCTTTTCTCTTCCATAGCCATCCATCGCAATCAGGTCTACCTAAGTCTTTGCAGGACACCCGCCTACGACTTAGCTTGGTTACAGTGCCTGGGTTTATACAGACAGAAAATAGCCTTAATGCGTATGCAAACTTATAAAATTCTTGTCCCCTTATACCTATATCATTTACCTCCCCCTGGATTAACTTGAGGGACAAAACCTGTCCAGAGGAAAAGTTGCCCATAGCAACCAATCAGATTGCTTCTTTCATTTTGCAGAGGCCTTGTTAAAAATGAAAGAAGCGAGCTGATTGGTTGCTAAGGGCAACTTTCGTCTGGACAGGTTTTGATAAATCTCCCCCATTGTCTATGTAACTAGATAAAGTCATATGGTAATCACTACAAAAGCATACCATGGCTAAACAGCTTCTGAGATGGTGTGCCTGTTTTCTGCCATTTAGAGTATCCTATCCATAAATTCCAGAGCACGTTGAATACTTGGCAATAAACTATGACTATAAATCCCACACTTTGTTCTGAACAATATTATAAGGTTGTGACACATACATATGCAGGGAGTGTCAGTGATATTGATATAATTACCTTTATTACTTTGTGTAACTCCTCCTAAAGCCTATGAAGAACAAAATATAAGAGTATGAGAGAAGCATATAACTTAAAAGAAAAAAAGTCTACCAATCATTTCAGGTTTAAGAAGAAGCCATCATGTGAACTGCCCACAAGATGACTTGTTTCAGTAGGCCCCATATTTAATAGATTTCAGTAGCTCATCTCTAGAAGAGCCTGCCTACTTCTAATATCCATGGTGCGCTCACTATGTCCTCCCTGTCTCAAAATTATAATAAATCATTTCCATAAGGCATGAGAGCTGACAGCTGTCTGCAGATCCCTATTTCTGTGCCACAGCAGCAGATTGATGCATCATTATAAAATGCTTCATAGTTGTCTTGGTTTTTCAGGGAGTCAGAACAGTTACAGACCATGCCACATACAGAGATACATTTTCTTTAGAGAGGCACTCCCGGATTTTTATTTTTCCCATAAAATGCACCCTCGCCACCACCATTCCTGTATTGTGAACTGTTTCATACCAGCTCAGTTGTATCTATATATTTCATTACCCATGTGACTTGATACCATCTTGGCTTTCATGACGTATTACATGAGCAGCTAGAGCCAGTACCAGCTTCGCCTGCTAGGAGGACAGTATAATAATACCTCTTAAAAAGAAAAACTAAAAAGACTATAAGTACACAGTCAGGGAGGCAAAATTGTCAAACATATTATAACTGTCATAGGAGCTGTATAATCAGCATCCGTAACTCTAATGGACATTTCCCCCCCTGTAGAGCACTTGTGTGGAGCAGTCCATGCAGCTTTATTATACTGGAAGTTCTGCTGGATGAGATGGTAACCTTATTGGAAGCAGAGAAACAAATGTCGTTTCCAGCGGGGTCACCATGAGATCATATGACCAAACTGAAGGAAGTTATTCCAGGAATTTTCAGAGAGGAACAACAATGTTGTAAGACTAGTTTCATTAGATAGACAGACAGACATTACATAGACTAACTAACTGCACAACGGATAATAAATACTAGAGTGCCTTTTTGTAATCTATATTTTGGGGGGAATTTATCAAGTTTTGCTTTTATTTTTGCACAAGCCTCAGTTTGCTGAAAACAAAGTTACCTCTCATGTATTTTGTGCAAAGAAATAGCAACTTTAAAGACAGTTTTTTGTTGTTAGCAATAGTGATACATTCCCCCAGTATATTTTATACTTTACAATTTATGGTAAAAATTTCAATGACAGGTATAATTATTTAAGCAAAAATGTAAAGACTAAAGTTAGATTTCTTTATTTATGAAAAAATGACTCGTCATACCCTGTCTGTTAGTAAAAATGTGCAGTTAAAAATGTTATAGTAAACATAAATAAATGACTAAAATTAAAAAAGTTAGATTTCTTATACAAAGAAGAAGATGCAAGTTAATACATAATTAACTATTTGGGAAGATTTTATACCCTTTTATCATTGTTTGGAGAACCACTGACTGACGATTTTTGCATCTTCTTATCCACTTGGTGGCTTATAGACGTCTCTGAATTCTGGACAGAATCTTGGAATTAGAAAAAAAAAAAAAGAAAAAGAATTAAAGTTAGATTCCCATTTAAATTACAAATGTGTCCCTCTCACTTGGGCCATTAAAATGGTTGTCTACATTGGGAAACCACCTTTTTTTTTTGCAAATACAGTGATCCCTCAACTTACAATGTCCTCAACATACAATAGTTTTAACATACAATGGTCTTTTCTGGACCATTGTAACTTGAAACCAGACTCTACATACAATGCTACGGACAGATCTGTGAAACATGTCCATGGCTGGAAGATCTGACCAATCAGAATGGGCAATCACTGGTAAAACACCTGTATTACTGAAGCGTATGTACTGAATTCCTGTCTGGTTGCGCCCCCTACAGTATAGGGGGAGGGTATTACATGTTCTGTACTTTTTTTTTTTACAGAAATTTTTATTGAATTTTTCACATAAGAAACAAGTCAAACAAAAATACTCCATAATAAGTAGCACAGTAAGTCGTCAGACCCAGAAACAGATCGCAAAACATAGAAAATGGGCACAAAAAAAAGCAATAGCATATAACACATGCAGGTCTAAGCCAACCAGCCCAAGAGTATATATGAGGTAGATATAAGGAAGCCAATCACCACTTCGAGTGACACAAACTAGGAGGACAAATGACAAACAAAACAAACATGGGGGGAGGGAGAGACAACTACAAACAGCCACAAGAACAACACAAAAGACCAATCACAAGGCCCAAAAGGAGGAATAGAAGAGAAAAAGAAGACAAAAGAAAAAGCGAACACGCTCCGGGGACTGATTACAAACGGGGTGCCGCGTGCAAGATCACGGGGGTCCCCAGTGGAGGGACTCCCGCGATCAGGCATCTTTTCCCCTATCCTTTGGATAGGGGATAAGATGTCTAAGCACCGGAGTACCCCTTTAACCTATGCCACAGTTAGCTGCTCATTTGGACACTAAGTAAGTGCGACTCCATTATACTTTTTTTTTAGGACACTGCGTGTACTGTACAGGACCCTGAAGAAGCTCCTGTCCTCTACATAGAGAGTGATTTACAGCTTCCAGCAGCTCTTTCTTTTTTATGTGAGGATTTGCTTTATCTATATTGGTTACAGTGGGGCAAAAAAGTATTTAGTCAGCCACCAATTGTGCAAGTTCTCCCACTTAAAAAGATGAGAGGCCTGTAATTTTCATCATATGTATACCTCAACTATGAGAGACATAATGAGAAAAAAAAATCCATAAAATCACATTATCTGATTTTTAAAGAATTTATTCGCAAATTTCATCTTCAATGCCCTTGCTGATGGAAGGAGGTTTTCACTCAAAATCTCATGATACATGGCCCCATTCATTCTTTCCTTTACACGGATGAGTCGTCATGGTCCCTTAGCAGAAAAACAGCTCCAAAGCATGATGTTTCCACCCCCATGCTTCACAGTAGGTATGGTGTTCTTTGGATGCAACTCATCATTCTTTCTCCTCCAAACACAATGAGTTGAGTTTTTACTAAAAACGTATACTTTGGTTTCATCTGACCATGACATTCTCCCAATCCTCTTCTGGATCATCCAAATGCTCCTAGCAAACTTTAGACGGGCCCGGACATGTACTGGCTTAAGCAGAGTGACACATTTTGCACTGCATGATTTGAGTCCCTGGCGGTGTAGTGTGTTACTTATGGTAGCCTTTGTTACTTTGGTCCCAGCTCTCTGCAGGTCATTCACTAGGTCCCCCGTGTGGTTCTGGGATTTTTGCTCACCATTCTTGTGATCATTTTGACTCCACGGGGTGAAATCTTGGATGGAGCCCCAGATTGAGGGAGATTATCAGTGGTCTTGTAGGTCTTCCATTTTCTAATAATTGCTCCCACAGTTGATTTCTTCACACCAAGCTGCTTGCCTATTGCAGATTCAGTCTTCCCAGCCTGGTGCAGGTCTACAATTTTGTTTCTGGTGTCCTTCAACAGCTCTTTGGTCTTGGCCATAGTGGAGTTCGACTGTTTGAGGTTGTGGACAGTCATCTTTTACACTGATAAGTTCGAACAGGTGCCATTAATGCAGGTAATGAGTAGAGGACAGAGGAGACTCTTAAAAGAAGAAGTTACAGATCTGTGAGAGCCAGAAATCTTGCTTGTTCGTAGGTGACCAAATACTTATGTTCCACCATAATTTGCAAATAAATTATTTTTAAAAAATCAGACAATGATTTTATGGATTTTCTTTCTCTCATTATGTCTCTCATAGTTGAGGTATACCTATGATGAAAATTACAGGCATTTTTAAGTGGGAGAACTTTGGTGGCTGACTAAATACTTTTTTTTCCCCACTGTATCTACTTATTTTTGTTTAATCCTTCCTATTTTTGGATGACATTTTGGGGGCCTCAGAACAAATTAGCAGGTTTCCATAGAGTTATGGTCTCAACATATAATGGTTTCAACATACAATGGTCGTCCTGGAACCAATTAATATTGTAACTTGAGGGGCCACTGTATAGTATTAGAGAGTTCTAAATTAATAGACAGGTGGTCCTCGGTTCGGAATCCTTCACTCCTGTCATTCTCTTGTAGAGAATTTACAAGGAATTGGAAAGAGAAAAAAAAACATAGTAAAAAAGTTTGTTGATTTTAGCAACCAAAGCACTGCTTCTTTCTATTTCTTGATTTCTTAAAACAACTCTGGTAAAATGAAAGTTAAGCTTTGATTGGTTGTCATGGGCTACAATGACTGCAAATGAAAGCATGCCAGTTTTATAAGTAGTACAGGAATTGGTGGCAATAAGCAGAGAACAGAAGCGTGTGTCACTTTGTTGTCAATAGAGATGAGCAAACTTTGGAAAAAGTGAACTAAAGTATCACTTAATTTCACTAAAAATGTAGGTTCAGAACTGGTAAAAACAAACCAGAACTTCAGCAATAACATTGTCTAAGAATGTGAAAAGTTTGCTCAACTCCGCTAGTTGTTTTGCAACTATCAGCCAATCTAAGACCTCTTTTACCCCATGGTTGTTTTACTTTATGCTGTGTGCATGTGTTTCATTAAAGACACTTTTTGTGATGATTTCCAAAACAGTGTTTCTTAGGTACAATCATTTTTAAACTGCATTTTTTGTATGATGCACTTTTTTATCTTACAAATCATGTGATTTGATCATGTAGTCAAGGATTTATCATCAAGAAAGAGAAAATGCCACATAAATGCACAAAAAAAAAAATCTATAGAAGTCTATGGGAGAAAAATGTCACAAACTGGGTAAACAAAAAAATAAAAAAAAGAGCATGCTGCACTTTAAAAAATGATCAAAAATATGTACCATAATTGAGGAAAAACACCACAAACAAAAGCAAGCATTGTAGGTATATCATTGTATATTTCCCTATTAACTTCCACTTGACTAACATCTTGCTGCAGTTTTTTTTCTGAAAAAACACCATGTGTGAGACCACTGAAAAGAATGATGTACGAGGAGGCAACAAATATTCATAGACATTACAAGTGCTGCACCTCACCACTTTTTCCTTGCAAAGACTCTTTTTGAGGAACTGCAGTTGGATTTCTAAGATTACTTTCAGACACTGAAGACCTCAGTACACCAGGAGATATAGGGACATATAAATGGCTAAAATATAAAAATAAAGTGAAAAAAAAACAATATACAAAATAGAATGGCACAGCAGATTCTCATAACGCATACACATTGAACATTCACAAAGATTTAATATGCAAGAAAATAAATATGGGCAGATACAAGAAACACAAAAAATTTTAGTAGATAAAAAACAGACAAGAGATTGTTTTTAATTGATTCTTTTATCTGGCTTCTGTGCAGCACAATTAGAGCAAAGAGCATTACTACTGTGCACCCCTTTAGCAAAGCCTTGGCCACTCAATTACCCCTTTGCGACCTATGAGAGTTCTAGTCCGTCATGGTGCCACTAACGGTGTATAGAGCGGGCCACTAACTCAGTAGCTGGGGTCACCGTTCATAGCTGGAACGCAGCGATCACAGCAGCAGGCTATAAAGCCTTTAGATTGCTGCTCTCAAAGCTGGCAGTGGTATCTAAAGTGACCTTTAAACAGTGCCTGGTGGTATATTGGGTTGGATTGCTCCAACTCAAAATAAAAAAAATGAAACAAATGAAGCTTCCATTGACATCATACCACTTTCTTTCTGCAGATTCCCAACCTCCTATTGAGGTCAATGGAAGCATGTGGTGTGGTTTTGGAAATCAGCATGGTTTCTGAAAAACAACATGCCAAAAAACATGCAGTATATTTATAAGCCATGTGAACACACCCTAAAGGATAATTTATTACCATGAAGAAAAAATGCACAACACAGATTTTTCACACTAAAATTCTCTCGTAGAGCAGCAGAAGAGATCAGAAGGAAATTACCATCTGTACTTTCCTACACAAACACTTTAGGCAAGTCTTCTTCACAATGCCTTTTCGTTTGTAGTTAAAAAAAAAAAATAAAATTATAGATACATTTTCATACCTGACTGAGGATTTGGAGCTAGAGTCTGACCCACTCCTTTGACGGGAGATGGAGATGTCCTATAAAAGAAAGGGGGGGGGGGGGGGGAAGAGGAGAAGGTCAAAAAGAAAAACAATAGGAAAAGTAGTTACTTTTCTAAAATTTTATTTGGCTGAATGTGGTAATCAGGCTTGACATCCTTCCAGGTCATCATCAGTTTAACCAATTATTATGAGAAATAATGGATTTGATGTGATTCTCTATGTCATTCTTTGTTACCTCTCCATTTCTGATTCTGTTACAGAGAAAGAGGATAGGAATATAATCCAGGCTACAGAGACCATCTCCAGACATAAAACAGCAACCTGCTTAAAAGAAAAAATATCAGCTTGCCCCCCCCCCCTTTGCACTAACCAGCGGTGATGGCTGGTAGTGCGGGGAACGATGATCAGTTTGATGCCTACCGTGCCCGGATCCGCCCCATCGTTCAGGCATAATCTTCTATATTTGGTATATGTTAATTAGGTGCTAACTTGCACCGGCCGGGCTAACTGGCACTCTGACGTCAGCGTTTTTTGGCCGCAGCGCCGTCCAGCTCACCAGTATTCCTTCCCTCCCTCCGCCTCTCCATTACAGAGTGGGGAGAAGAGGGAGCAAGTGGGGAGTGCAAGTTAGCACCTAATTAACATATACCAAAAATAGAAGATTACGGCAGAACGGTGGGGCGGATCCGGGCACAGTAAGCATCAAACTGATCAGCGCCCCCCGCACTATCAGCCAGTACCGTTGGTTAGTGTGGGGGGAGCAAGCTGACAGTTTTCCTTTAAGGGGGTCTAGTAACCTTCTTGTTTACATTTCTTTTCTGATATCTTGTCCTGATCAAGTGCTGCTCACACAGGTCAGAGTTGGGTAAGCTGTAGAAGAATCTGATATACGAGTCATGTGTCAACTGCACATGATGAGTGTCAGTGACAAACTCACATCTCATGCTAATTTGCCCAGTTGTGAATCAGACTCACAAACCTACAAGCTAATTTGTACTTTGCATATAAGTCAATAGACCAATAGACTGTGGCCTGACCAGCAGCAGCATTTTAACTAGACTGGGTGTTGACCAGGGGTACTATTTACACCAGACTGTGGCCTGACCTGTCGGCAGGATTTACACAACTGCTTCTCCCAGCTTGTTCTAGTGTTTAGTGAGGGTCTAAGTACCCAAACTATGCCAATCAAACTTTTAGACATGCCATATGGAAAGGGGGTCTACTATTGCCTCAAAATTTCCATGCAAGAAACTGCAATAATGATTCCCATTGATACCTGTGGGAAATGGTACTTCAGTGTAGGACCTTTTGATAGCTTAGTGTGATGTACTGTATGAGATTGCCAATACCAAACCTCTCAGACCGCATCATAATCAATAACTTTGTAGAAAACATGCTATGTTGTGATGTCGGCTCATTCTGCTCCCACAATAGCAAGTTGCTTTCATTCATGATATTATCAAATGGCTTTCAAGGATTAGTGAAACGTTTTCTTTTTTGTCTAGAAACAATTCCATCATTGTCTCTGTATTGTAGCTGGTATCGCAGCTCACAAGAGGAGTTGCAATGACAATCACGGTCTATAGACACAAGGTACTTCTCATAGCTCATACAACAGTCATTTAGATGGCCAGACAGAATGGCTCAGATTTATAAATATGCCTGAAACCCAAACGATGGGATTTGTGCCATAACCAGTCACAGCTCAGCTTTCATTTTACCAGAACTGGTTAAAATATGAAAACTGAGCCGTGATTGGTTGTTATGAGCAAAGAGACAGTTTTGGTTTCAGGCAGAATGATAAATTGGGGCCATTGGGGGAGATTTATCAAAATCTGTGTAGAGGAAAAATTGACCAGTTTCCCATAGCAACCAATCAGCTCGCTTCTTTCATTTTAAAAAGACCTCTGAAAAGTTAAGTGATCTGATTGGTTGCTATGGGCAACTTTTCCTCTACACAGGCTTTGATAAGTCTCCTCCATTGTGTCTATAGCCATCTTAACAGTGATAGTACTAGAAAATAAAAATGTACTAAATTATTAAAGATGCATCATACAGACAAGAAGCAGAACATGGATATTCCCATTACAAACACTTCCAAAAACTTGAAATTCTCACTTGTAGTATTATACCAAAAAAAAGTGGAGAAGCTTTGCCTGCTGAAGAAAGTTACATTTTTGGACATACAACGCTAATGCACCAGCATTGCCAAACGATACTCCACCAATGGTGCAGTGTTCCTGCATACCCTCATCACAGGTACAACATATTAAAAACCATTATCACAGACAGGTAATCTCTAGAAAGGGTTAAAAACATGTCACAACCAAACAAATAGATGGTGCATATTCGCCACTTCCCAGTCTGAACAGTTCAATCCAACAGTATTTGGGATGCGAACAACAGAAAATTGTTTATCACCGTTTATTCCCATATCGTGGGGAGTAAAACCTGTATTTGTATTTAAAAAAAAAAAAAATATATATACTCTTTACAAAAATATTTTCAACTACCCATGGTTAAACATAACTGTATAACAATATATACAGAATAATAAGAATATTTTATACATGAAATATTGAATATTAATGATGACCATAATGCTCAACAAAATATACATAGCAAAGCAATCAGAACTAGCCTTCGTTTGAGAAGTAACCAGATTTATAATGAAAAGGAGTTCTTTGCAGATATTTAACACAATAGGCATCTTGGTAGTCAAAGGGATTTGCCAGAATGCCTCCCGGTCCAACACATTTTTTATTGCATTCCTGGCATTCAATCATTGACCCCTCATGGTACAGAGACATCACAGGTCAAACAATGCCATTCTGTCTCCCAATGCACACCCTGGAGGGTGCAAAGAACATCCCTAGAATCTTCCAGATGTCCGGGCACCCTCTGATCCAAGGGTTCAATCCACAAAGATAACTGTTACAGAGGGGACCCTGTGCATGAAACTATGAGTCTCGTTTGTTTTGGGCAAAGCGTAAAACACCGGAGTCTGAGGTTGATAAAAGCATAAATATTCTGCCTCCTTTTCTTTGAGTAGGTTACAAGCTACACCTTCAGACAATTACTCTAACAATACTCCATATTTAATTCCCCATGATATGTGAACAAACTGCTATACATGGTTTTCTTGTGATTGCACCCCAAATTCTCAGACTGGACTGGCTTTTTAACCCCTTAAGAACCCTTGACGTATGCGTACGTCATGGCACCCTGGTACTTAAGGACCCATGACGTACGCATGACTTTCCGTGATGACCCACACAATAGGCCGGGCAGACGGGGAAACCGATGAGGACCGGCGCCGAAGTTCATTTACCCATCGGCGGCAGCAGCGGGCGGCGATCGGAGGCAGAAGAGGACAGCGATGTGGCTTCCTGAATCCTACGGAAGCCGGTGAGTTGCCTAGCAACATCTGGAAGTTTACAGTTTGAGACCAGTATACAGTGGTCTCTGAACTGTAGCCCTCCATCTGTTGCAAAACTACAACTCCCAGCATGCCCAGACAGCTGTTTGGGCATGCTGGGATTAGCAGTTTTGCAACAGCTGGAGGGCTACAGTTTGGAGATTACCCCTTGTGAAAAAAAAAAAATTGTGGGAAAACTAGCATTTTAGTGAAAAAAAAACACATATGCACATATGAGGTATTTCCTTACTCGAGAGAAATTGGGTTACACATTTTAGGAAGATTTATCTCCTTTTACCCCTTGTAAGAATTCAATAATTGGGTCTACAAGAACATGCCAGTGTAAAAAAAAAAAAAAAAAAAAATTAAGATTTTGAATTTTCTCCTTCAATTTGCTGCTATTCCTGTGAAACACAAAGGGTTAACAAAGCTTTTGAATGTCATTTTGGATACTTTAAAGGGTGCAAGTATCGACAAAAATTTACCACTAACATAAAGTAGAATAAGTCAAAAAAAAAAAAAAACTCGGAATCAGAATGAAAAGTAAAAGCATCCCAGAGTTATTAATGCTTAAAGTGACAGTGGTCAGATGTCCTACACTGAAAACTGGCTGGGTCCTCAAGAGATTAAAGGGGTACTCCACTGGCCAGCGTTGAGAACATTTAGTTCCGAAAGCTGTGTGCACGCTGCGGGGGTCGGCCACGCCCCCTCAATACAAGTCTATGGGAGGGGGTGTGACAGCCAGTGGAGTACCCCTTTAACATGTTGTATCTGTGGTAAGGGTATGTAAGACACTGCACCATGGGTGGAGTATCTTTGACTCTTCCTTGGTTAGCCATCTTGGCTCATTGGCCCCTCGTGGTACAGAGACATCCAAGAGACGTGAAAGTGAAGAAAAATTAATATGAATAAAATGGGCAGGCATTGCGGAGCATAGAGAACGAAGGCAGGTAAGCTTGTTAAGCTGATTCCCTGCCTCCATTGAGCAATAAACTGAATATTACAATATTACAGGGGCCATATTTTCAAAATGACTGGACCAATTTCACTGATGCTACATTTTACTGCTGTTTGCCTGCACTATAACCCAATGTATTGGGTTTAGTGTAGGTGAACAGCCTGTCAGTTTTTCTTTAAGTGATACAAAGTACATAATGATAAGATAAACTGAAGGCAAAATGCAACATTAATAAAAAAAAAATAAAAAAAATAAAAAGGGGGACTTAAAATTTACCAACCTCTAATTCCTGGCGATTAAATTCTACAGAAATCTGAGACATAGGAGTGAGGGCTTTGGCATATATGGTTGAAGACATTGTATTTTGGTGGCTCAGGTGTGCAGGACTAGAGGTTGGAAGGAAAATTGAGGAGGCAGGAGTCTTGCCATATGGTGGTGGGCCAGAACTTGGCCAGGTATTATGAGTCTGTGGGAAAAGTTCACTGGATGGATGTTTGTTTGCTTCAGAAAGGTGTTTCAGTGATGAAGTAATTTGAGACTTTGGTTGTACAGATGATAGCGAGTTGCCCGTTAGTACAGGGGGTGCACTGTATGCTGGCAGAAGACTTGTGTGTGTGGCAAAGGAAGCACCATGCTGTTCAGTTGGAGAGGAAGGTATACTAGTCACAGATGGGAAGCGTGGATCTCTGCGTGAGGCTGACAATGTGGGTCTTCCACGAACTTTCTTTTGGACTGGAGGAGATATAGGAGGTTTAGACTGGGAGATAGTAACTTTCTTTAAAACTATATCCACACAATTTGGTCTTTCCTGTAGTTTCAACACCAAGTTCCTCGGTGTCCATCCAACCTAGGCAAAAGGAAAAAAAACCAATGGTAAATTTTAGATGGACCCAATCTCTTAAAGCACAAAATGCTACTTTTTTTTAAGATGTACAACTGATCTTGTATTATAAATTAGAAATAAAACAGTTAAATACATAAATTATTCATCTTGTGAAGGCAACCGTAGCTTAAAAGGAATAGTGCAGTGAAAACTAACTTATCCCATATCAAAAGAATAGGGGATAAGATATAGATCACAGGGGGTGCGACCGCTGGGGTCCCTTGCGATCTCCTAAAAGTGAGATCTGCCGGAAGCGGCCATTCCGACCCCGCAAGAAGCCATGGCCGACATGCCCCTCCAGCAGACTGTCGGGGCTCTTATCAGGATAAGTTATTTTTCACTACACTATTCCTTTAATGGGTTTGGCCACCATCAGTATAATGTATCCAGTGTCAAAACACCATTTATATAGTCTTTCCACTTTACCATACTATTATAGAAGCACTCTTCCCAGCAGGCTTGTGTGGGTGGAACTTCAGAAGAAGAGAAAGTAAAGCTCCCAGCATGCATCCCTGTATATGCCCGCCGAGGCATAGGCTCCCCACACCCCTGCCTGCCTGTCATCCAATTATGAGCACAGCATCTCAACCAGCAGCTTCCCTACGCATTGTTGTAACCCATAATGTAGAAAATGTTTCCTTTTCCTAAAGCTGTGATTCCTATATATTTGTATCCATCATAGAATACCTCTCTCTGCTACCATGGACTGTAGAAAGTATATTTTACAGTCATTTTGTGACTTCTCTGATTGGAGTTGTCTGCTTTCCTTTCAGCATCTTTTACACTGCCATGTCTCTGTAAACACTTTCCTCATCCTTATTACTACCCTTAATGCCTCTCGGTGGGACCTCCTACACAGTAGTAGTACTCCCTTTTGTAACCCACAAGGAGTTTTCCCATGACAACCACTTATTGTCTAGCCACAATACAGTAACCCCCCGACATGCGATGGCCCCGACATATGATCAAATCGACGTACAATGGCCTCTCAGAGGCCATCGTCTGTCGATGTCAGCATCGACATACGATGCTTTTATATGTCGGGGCCATCGCATTAACTGCTATTCGGCAACGCAAAATGCTTAAGCTGCTGTCGGATAGCAGTGTAATGTGCCCCAGTAGGTTCACTTACCTATCCCTGCTGCTCCGGGTCCTCTCCGGGGTCCGGGCCTCGCTTTCCGGCGTCGTTATTACGTAGCTGCGCACGCCGTCCCGGCGCAAGAACGTTATAACATCACCAGAAAGCGAGGCCTGGAACCCTGGTGAAGATGCGGAAGACGCATGAGGACCCAGAAGAAGATGCCAAAGCAGCGGGACCCCATCGGGAGCCCCTGGGACAGCATCGGGAGCGGTGAGGACGTGGTCCGGAGCGGCGGGGAGAGGTGAGTATTTAAAGCACTTTTACATTGCATGAATCCCTCAACATACGATGGATTCGACAAACGATGGGTCGTTTGGAACGAATTACCATCGTATGTTGAGGGACCACGGTATAGGGAATGTGTCTGATTGATTATGTAAATAAAGAATTTTGATGGCCGGTTTCTAGTAGGAAAATCTATTGAAAATCTAAGAAATAAAACATTTTGTTGCTGAGCATGGACTTCTGTTCCCCTGCAGCATTGTCCTGTCTAAGCCAGGGATTGGCCGAGTCCTGCTGTGACTCATCATGAGAAGCGGGGGACCGGAAGCCCATGGAACAAAGAGCAACAAGCGACTGGAGTAGAAAGTATGACCAATTTGTTATTTTGATGTCAATCCCAGAAACATACCCCTTTCATTTTCTTCTGCATTGGTTGTATCTAGAATGTATGGGCAACTAGAAGAACCGTCAAGCAGCACCTTATATAGTGATGAAGTGAATATAAATGGTTTGGATCCGGGTAGGACCTCTAAAGCACTGTTAATAGCATTCAAGTGATTTAGTCAAGTTATTTATGCGATAACGTGTGGATACACAAGGCATTAATAACAAACTAAACAATTTAATAGTATGGTCCCCACACTTATCCTGGAGCTCCAGGAAGAGAGTATGTGCAGATGAAAAGGCCGGAAGGGTCGGGACAGAAAACAGATGCAAATCTGTAAAGGATGGAATGGATGAGGCTTGTCCCATGCTCCTTCACATCATGCTCTCTGATGGATGGGATGGTGACAAGGCTGTGGGGACAACGATTTATCAAAACCTGTGTAGAGGTGGAGTGGTGCAGCTGCCCATAGCAACCAGATTGTTTATTTTATTTGTAAAAAGGCCCCTGAAAAATGAAAGAAGCGATCTGATTGGTTGCTATGGGCAACTGCACCACTTCCTCTGCACAGGTTTTGATAAATTTCCCCCACAGAGTCTACAATACCAGTTAACAGCAATATGGCAAAGAAAGATATATTAGAAAAAGTTTTATATTGTTCTACTTATTGGTATTGAATTCTCAAAGTGGTCAACCTAGTTTTGCACCATGCCTTTTCTAAAATATTTAACATCACGTGGAGATTACTACTTACCACCACCTGGTCATTTACTTTAATAATTTCATCTCCTGGGAAGACTTGGCCACAGCGTTGAGCTGGAGACTAAGAAACAAAAAGGATAGCATAAGAAAATATTAGTGAATAGAAGATAAGAAAAAGAGCACACTTGCCAAGAAGAGGATCACCCCCGGGACCACACACCTCATTAAAGGGGTACTTCGGTGAAAAACTTTTTTTTTTTTTTTTTTAAATCAACTGGTGCCAGAAAGTTAAACAGATTTGTAAATTACTTCTATAAAAAAAAAAAAAAAAACGTAATCCTTCCTGTACTTATTAGCTGCTGAATACTAAAGTGGAAATTCTTTTCTGTTTGAAACACAGGAACTATCCAGAACTGCATATGTTTGCTATTGAGATTTCCTTTTACTCTGGACAGTTCCTAAAATGGACAGAGATGTCAGCAGAGAGCACTGTGCTCATGATGTCAGCAGACAGCTCTGTGTTTCAAACGGAAAATAATTTCCACTGTAGTATTCAGCAGCTAATAAGTACAGGAAGGATTAAGATTTTTTAATAGAAGTAATTTACAAATCTGTTTAACTTTCTAGCACCAGTTGAATAAAAAAAAAAAAAAAAAAAAAAAAAAAAAAAAAGTTTTTCACCCCTTTAAAACAAGTAAATGGTCACTCTACAAAGCAAGCTCTGTACAAACAGGCTTAGCAATCTGTAAAATTCTACACACAAATCTATAATAGGATTAGCTGCATCATACAGTGACTGACTTTCAGAACAATAAACAAACAATCTTGCATAACCTGTAAATGTAGATTAAACATGCCAGCACTTTAACCTTTAGGGCTTGTTCACACGAGCGGATTTAGTTTCAAACTGTCCGCTGTCCACAGCTGATTTTCTGCAGCAGAATCTCTGCTGCAGAAAATACGCCCCAGACCCCACTGGCTTCAATGTGGCCTCCAGCGTATTTTCGGCTGCTGAAAATCAGCAACAGAGAGCTCGCAGTGGAAAACCAGCAGCTTGTTTGAAACTAAATACATTCAAGCCCTTAGGCTGAGTTCACACATAGGGGGGAGATTTATCAAAACCTGTGTAGAGGAAAAGTGGTGCACTTGCCCATACCAACCAATCAAGATGGCTTCTTTAATTTTTACCATCACCTCTGATTAGTAAAAGAAGCAATCCGATTGGTTGCTTTCAGCAACTGCTCCATTTTCCTTTGCATAGATTTTGATAAGTCTTCCCCATAGTATTTTAAAACAGTGGTTTTTTTTTTTACCCCAAACCAGGAGTGGGCCTAAAACACAAAAAAGGGGCAAAACATATCATTATCGACTTAACATCATCATCATCATCATCATCATCATCATCATCATCGATGTAAATAAAGAGGTCGCAACCACGATCGGGCCTCATAGCCTGCGGGCCCCCCTGCCACTACACTATACTATAAGCTGCGGTAGCAGGCTGGGCACTCGGGCACCGCCTGAGGGCCCGTCCCATCGATGCCAGCACATTTTTATTTAAAGATTACCTTTAGGAAGGGCGTGGGTCCTTTAAAAAAAAAACAGGGACAGAACAAGCCAGGTGCTGATGGGAGTTGATGCATCCCACGTAGGGACACACGTCTGCTCCATCACCTGACCCTGTGAGCGCTCCCTGCGTGCTTTCTATTCCAGTTCTCCTTGGCAGAGGTCCCCTGTGCAGCAGCGGCAGGAGTAGCACAGGCTCAGTCACCGAACTCCAGGAGGGTTAGCGAACTGAGGAGGCGGAGGGTAAGGGGGGCTAAGGAGAACAGGGATGGGATGCATAAACAAACAGGAGACATCAAGGGCAGTCAGTAGGTAGGTGCTTCCTTAGAGGCGCCTGGATCAGCAGTCATTGCTGGTTATTATGGTGCAGCTTGTGTGCCGGGCAGTGACTGTTGACAATACATTAGACTCTCACTGTTTCTTACTCTAGTTCCTGTGTATTTGGTGTAAAGTTCAGAGCAGACTCCTACCTCAGTGAAAGGATTACACCGCAGATCTTTAACACTTCAGTCTTTACTGCTGCAGTAGGAAGTTGAAGGCATATGGTGCTTTATTCATGTTGATCTGTGTCTGCCCATATAATGCACCTTTACTATCACTGTCTTACAGCACCATTTATTATATTCCAGCACAGCTGCATTCATGCATTCCACTACTGTAAATGGGTCATTCAAGGACGGGGTGTGTGGAGCCAGGAGCGGACTTAGGGGTCTGGAGAGGTGGGCAGAGGAGCCAGGAGTAGAAGGACAAAGAGGTCTGGAGGAGGACAGTGCAGGGGTGAGATTGAGCTAAAGAAGAAACAGTGTGTGACAATATAATTATGGGCACAGTGGGGGAGATTTATCAAAACTAGTTCAAAGGAAAATTTGACCAGTTGCCAATAGCAACCAATCAGATCGCTTCTTTCATTTTGAAAAAGCCTTGTAAAAAATGAAAGAAGCGATC
The DNA here is from genome assembly GCF_029499605.1 of Hyla sarda. Taxonomy (NCBI): domain Eukaryota; kingdom Metazoa; phylum Chordata; class Amphibia; order Anura; family Hylidae; genus Hyla; species Hyla sarda. Next base: position 291,486,967 of record NC_079190.1, read on the forward strand.
TGGTTGGTTGCTATGTGCAACTGGACAACTTTTCCTCTGCACAGGTGAGCAGTATTATATTCAGGGCACAGTTTTGGCAGGGTTTTAAGGATTATTGTCTTCACAGAGAGAATGAGGATATGCTGTCAAAGTGAAGTACCAATGAAGTCACAACATCAAGAAGTCACGACGGTTTGGACCAGATGTGGAAGGAAAAAAAACACAACAGAGAAGACATCACTCAGGTCAGAGATATCATTGCTTATTCTGACTGTCCCATCAGAGCTTTAGTCACTTGTAAGTTCTGCAGTGATGATGGGTGACAATGTACCCCCATCTGTGGCTCTCCAGCTGTTGCAAAACTACAACTCCCATAATGCCTGAGACTCTCTGCAACTTTGCAACATCTGGAGAGCCACTCAAACCAAAGTGATTGGGGGGTACCCGCACTCTGACCCCCACCAAAAAAGCAAAAACCAGCTGCTTATTCTAAAATGCCTGGGCCTATTTTTGGTCCCAGTCCAACCCTTGCGTGATGTGGGTGGTGGAGGTTACCTCTGATCATCATTATTAATCCACCCCTGGTTTAGGACTGAGTATTAAAGTCAGTTCTAAAAAGTTAATAAATTGTATAAAATTGCATTCTTATACCAAAGTGTGAGTACTAGAGAGGCTAGGCATGAAAACATCTTGGCAGTAGAAAAACCATGGCATTTCCCAGATCATTCTGCATTATTATTCAGATATTAAAATAAAATCTGCAGCAGAGGAAACAAGTCACGGACCTCAGGTGTTATCCGGGAGACAAAATGCTGTCCAGAAGACGTGGATTTGAATTCAAGACCCTAATAAATAATGAAACCATAAAAATGTGTCAAATACTTTAAACTCATTTAAACAAACATGGAAAGGTTAAAAAGGCAAATTAATAAGATATATTAGAACTTTTCAAAAAATTTTTATTTAAAACACCCCTGCAGTACAATTCCCACAATGAATTGCTTTATACTGGACATGTCCACGCCAGAACAAACAATTATGCAAAATTTAGAGTATTATTAAAGGGGTTTCCCCATCACGGAATATTTCTATGATGACATAACATTCTCTTTAGTGGAGAAAAAATATACTATAAAATCTCAACCAATTCACAAACTGACAGGACTGAGAAGACATATGCAGTGCCATTTGTAATACTGGCATCATCTTACGGGATAGAGCTGCCTGGGTCTCAACCTAATGTACCAGGGCCCCAGTGAGACTACTCTGCACCTCAATATAATTATTGAAACTAATGCCATTAAATGAATGAGTCTGTGTTACAGTTCTCAACACAGACCCTCGTAGGCACTATTAATCATGTAGGTAGGCCACACACATAATTGCTGAACAAGCATTCTCTTCCATTATTGTTTCACACTAAAAAATTACTCCGCTTTAAAGATCCGTATGAAGTTCCGTCTGAAAATCAGCTGAAAACGGGAGTTACAAAATCCTATACGGCCGTTAGAAAAATCCCATAGAATACAATGGGATTTTTGAATAGCCGTTTTAACCCGTTATAGTCCATTATTAATAATGGCCGTTATTTTGTGACGGAAGGTAGTAACGGGAGAAATAGTGCATGCACTATTTCTCCCGTTACTATCTTCTGTGACAAAATAATGACAGTTATTAATAACAGGCTATAACGGGTTAAAACGGCTATTAGAAAAATCCCATAGACTATAATGGATTTTGTAACGGACGTATAGGATTTTGTAACTGCCGTTTTACAGCTGATTTTCTGACGGAACTTCGTACGGATCTTTAAAACGGAGTAATTTTGTAGTGTGAAAGGGGCCTTAGCAGAAGGCTGGCCCTTTATGGCCTTGGTCACACAACAGAATTTTCGACCGAAATCTGGTGGAAAAAGGTCATGAGATTCTGTTGACAGTCAATTCACCTGGCAGAATCGCCTCAGAAATGCATTGCTGTCTATAAAAGACATATTCTGCTGACGCCTGCAGCATGCCCGCCCAGGAATTTTCTGGATAGACATTCTTCTGTGTGAACATACCTTTACACCAGTGGTCTCAAACTGTGGCCCTCCGGAAACTGGCCTGGACAAAAATGATGGTACTCTGAACTTAATATTTTGTTAGACAATCTTTGAAGGCAGTCACTGTAATTGTCAATGAGACTACTGCCCTTGTCTCCAGGTAGCTTGCCCCACTCCTCATAAGATATAGAATAGTCAAAGGGTTTTTAGCTGTGTTTTTGATCATTTTCCTTTTGGAGGATCCATTTCACTGCAGAATGCCTTGATATAGTCTTGATATTTCTTTGTACCCTGTGCAGATGCAAGACACCCTGTTCCAGATGCAACAGAGCAGCCCCCAAACATACCTGAGCCTCCACCATCACAGTAGGTAGTGTTATTTTCTTTTTATATTTCATTTTTGCTGATGTGACTTGCCAAAAAGCTCCACTTTTGAAACCTCTGTCAAAGGACATATTCCTAGAAGCTTTGCGGCTTGTCCTTTGGACAGATCTGTGTTTTCAAAGACAAAAATTAAACAAAGAAAAGAACACTGTACCGACTGTGACGCATGGAGGAGGCTCTGGTGCATCTGGCACAGGGTGCCTTAAATCTGTATAGGGTACAATGAAATCTCAAGACTATGAAGGAATTTTGGAGTGAAATGTACTGCCTAGTGTCAGAAAGACTGTCTTCAGTTGCAGGTCATGTATCCTCCAACAAGATAATGATCCAAAACACCCAGCTAAAAACACCCAAGAATGGCTAAGAGCAAAACATTGGACTATTCTGAAGTGACTTCTATGAGTCCTGATCTGAATCCATCTGAACATCTATGGAAAAAGTTGAAACATACAGTCTGGAGAAAACATCCTTCATACATGAGACAGCTGGAGCAGTATCTTATGAGGAGTGGGGCAAGATACCTATAGACAAGTGCAGAAGTCTCACTGAGAAGTCCCGTCAAGAACGGCCATCCCACTCTTCCGCTCCGGGCCCAACTTGGAGCATGGGCGGAACTTTGTGATGTGACTGCTGATGTTCTCTGCTGGGTCCGGCTGCTAGCAAACAGCAGTGGTGATAGAAATAAAAAAATTAAAAAAAACATTTACCCACCCCCGGTCCCCTACAGCTACTGCTTAGCTCCTTCCATTCACCTGATCGTCTGTCTTCTCCTTGCTCTTCTGTCTCCTCCATGGCAGCTAAGCCATTGACTGGCTGCAGCAGTGTCTCTTCAGGTACTCCCTAAACTAGCAGGCCCTGCACCAAGCAGGGGGAGAACAGAAGATTAGGGAACTGAAAAGGAGCCAAAAAGGAACTGCAGGGGACTTAGGCAATTGCAGTATGGCTTTTTTTTCTTGCCCTAGCAGCATATTATTATAATTATTTATTTTATTTATTTTTTTTTTTTTTTACAAAACCCTGTATTATGCCTTTAAGTTTAGGTCCAGTTGAAGCCCTTGGTCACTGCGAAATGGACGTATTCAGTATTTCTTCCTGCGCAGTGATGTTATAAACAATAAAATGTTATATAACTTTGTATTGTGCAGCTGTAAATACTCATTTCATTTCCCCAGAATTCTCCTTTAGGCTAAGTTTCTACTTGTTTTTTATTTTATATATTTATTTATTTTTAACGCCAAGAAAAACGCCAATTTTGCCGCATGGCATTTTTTCGGCCAAAAAAACGCTGCAGCCAGATGTTAGCTGTACATCAATAAGAAATCGCAAAACTCTTTTTCCACTTGGCTTTTTAAGTTTGGCGTTTTTTTTTTTTTTTTTTTTTTTATCCTTTTGGCGTTTTTTCACTTTTTTTTGGCGTTTTTTTCAGCTCCTTGGCGGTTTTGCAAAATCGCAGCATGTTGAGCCACTGGCGTTTTTTTCCCTGAAATCGTGGCGTTTTTCTACCATACAAGTCTATGGGAGTAAAAAACGCTAGGGATCGACCGATATCAATTTTTTAGGGCCGATACAGATACCGATAATCTGTGGAGGTTAGGGCCGATAGCCGATAACTTATACCGATATTCCGGTATAAATTATCGGCTATTTATCCCCCCCGCGATACTGCTGCAGATCATTGATTTAAAGCGGGCGCTTTAAATCAATGAACTGCAGCGACTTTTGCAGTGCCAGAGACCGCCGCCACCCGCTTCTCTCCCCATGCCTGTCTGGGGGTCCTCCTGAGTCCTATCACCGTCAACGCCACCCGGCCCCATTGCCTCCCCCATCCCCGGTTATATAATTACCTGTTCCCGGGGTCCACTCTACATCTGGCTCCGGTGGCGTCCTCCTGAGCAGTCACTGTGCGCACTGACGGTGACGTCGCGTGACAGTCACATCACTCGTCATTGCGCACAGTGTAATGCAGGACGCAGCAGGAGCCAGAAGTAGCGTGGACCCGGCCCCCAGGAACAGGTAATTATAAAACCGGGGATGGGGGAGGCCTCTCAGAGGCCAACGCATGTTGAAGGCAGCATCAACATACGATGCTTTTTTATGTCGGGGCCATCGCATAAACGGCTATCTGGCAGCGCTGACTGCTTCAGCTGCCACCGGATAGCCATTTACGGTGCCCTGTGAGCTCCGGTGATGTCTCTCCTCAGAACTCCGGCGCGTCCTTTTCGGGATCCCTGCATCGTTGGCGCTCTCCATCGTCGTCATCACGTCGCTGCGCACGCCGTCCTGTCATCCAGTAGGAGCGGCGTGCGTAGCGACGTGATGGCAGCGACGGAGAGTGCGGATGCCGGGGAAGCAGAGGCCTTGCCGGAGCGTTGGGGACACCTCGGGAACGCGGCGACAGCGATGGACGGCGACATCCCGGGCAGCGGTGACGAGCGGTGACGGTACGGAGCGGCGGGGACAGGTGAGTACAACTTCCTCTAACAGTGGTCTACAACCTGCAGACCTCCAGATGTTGCAAAACTACAACACCCAGCATGCCCGGACAGCCAACGGCTGTCCGAGCATGCTGGGTGTTGTAGTTTTGCAACATCTGGAGGTCCGCAGGTTGTAGACCACTGTCCTATACTTTACATTGCACGGATCCCTCAACATGCGATGGTTTCAACATGCGATGGTCCATTTGGAACGGATTACCATCGTATGTTGAGGGACCACTGTACTGTATGTAGCAATGGTGTATGGGCAGGGGAAGTGACAGTGCACTTGGTTTGACATGCAGTAGATAAAATCTGATTTTACAAGATCTGCTGCATAAAAAGTAGTAATACTTTGTTAAAGTCGTGGACTCTGTCACTAACTCATGAAGCTCTCAAAAAAATGGACAGGAACAGGACATTTGGAAAAGAGTAGAATGATTTCCACATAGCTACTACATTTTAAAAAATGTAAACAAAAAAACACATTTACATAACTGCAACCCTAACACAGCAAAAAGAGAACAGGTGTAAGTATTTATACCACAGAAGCCAAGGCATATAGTAGAAAGCAGGATAAGAAAGTGTAAGAAATATCCCACAATTACATAAAGTAAACAAAACAGATATAAAAGAAAGGAAAAAAGGTAATACTACAATAAACACAAAGAAATAAACCCCTTTTCTCACCAAACTGCTTGAAGACTCTGGATAAATCTGCACACGCTCAAGTGTTGCAGTCTGACTAAGGAGACTCTCTGGACTGCAATTCAGAATACTCCTACATATTCCACAAATACTTTCACACTGAAAAAAAAACAGGTATTATCAGGGAGGATATGGAACATAAAGATGTTGGTGGAAGGAAAGTTACTACATAAAATGGGATGAGAAGAGTTACAGAAGCAGTGTGAAATATTTATAGGGGCATGAAGTTATGAAGAAGCACATGCGATAAGGTAAGTAGGTAAAGGGTAAGACATTAATACATCTGAGATAAGTGTACATTCTTGTCCGTAAATCTTAATATATTCAGGGAGATCACTGGTAAACATTACTCTGAAATAGACAGGCACAGCTTGTGATTACAGTACATTACGCAATGCTAGGAGATCAAAAGCTAAAATAAAGCATTGGCTCATCCAGCAAACCCTTCTCATTTATAAATACGCAGGGCAACCGGGTTCAAAAGGAAAGTAAGCTATACCGAATATCCCATATCAACAAACATCAGGAAGGGACTACACCGCTATTTCATATCAGGGAGGTCCTGCTGGTAACTTACAATTGCTAGAATCCTGTTCTCAATGAGTGGATCTGACCAGTCCTAAAATAAGGAGAAATCATTAAGGTCACAGCGGTATTATTGCACACACCCCGACATCTAGAGACTTTATACTATAGACATAATGGGGGACATTTATCAAATCAGCCTGAAACCCAAATTGTCTGGTTTTCCCATAAAAACCAATCACAGCTCAACTTTCACTTTACCAGAACTCGTTAAGAAATGAAAGCTGAGCTGTGATTGGTTGCCATGGGTTGTTAGGGTTTCAGGCTGATTGATAATCTCCCCCTATAGGATGGTAAATCTTCTGTCAAATAGCTGAAATGAATCAGTTAGGAGTTTCACTTTATAACATCAGAAAATCAACCTGGACTTTAGAACATTTGTACTGTAGAGTTCTATGATGAACAATGCAGCACAGATACCCAGCGAATATTAAACACGTCTCACCTGAATACAAAAGCACAAGGGTATACGGCCCTTACGTCTAGCTCCAGCAGGCTGCTTTAGCTCGAAGACTATTTTTGCTGATGTTGTTTTGTGAAATCGGACACAGAGTTATGAGAGGACAGTTTATTTTTATAGCACAGAGTGAAAAAGTCGCACGCAATGAAGGAACACAACACCATATAGGTCACTGGTGATTTGTTAGAATGTACAATAAAGCAGCTAAAGCTACATTACTACATTTTATCTCTTACTCTTCTTAGTCATAAGAGACCTTGGTCAAGGAAAGGCTGGACTTGTGAAAGGTGATCCCACTGCTGCTGCCATTAGAAAAGTTCCCTTAGTGCCGTCCTGTCAGGTGCTTGAATAGTCACATATATAGAACACAGTACATTGATGGTACATACCTTATGCAGCACTTCTGCCAGCTCAACACACAGCGCAATAACATCTCGGCTAGCGGAGTAATCATTCAACCGTGTGAACAGATACCTGTTGATGTAATTTACACACATTTATACAATTGTAGTATTGTATCATTCTGACATTAACAACCATTTTAAGTTAACGCCCTCAAAGGGTTTTTTCCAAAAACAAGATGGGACTGGGTGTCTGATTGGTGGGAGGTGACTATGAAAACAGGGGTCCCGTATCCCAAGGTTAAATGAGGCGATGGATGAATATTGCATAGTGTATTGCAAGATTCCTATGGGCCTAATCATATTAGCCAAGTGATTGACTGGTGGTTGAGTGGTGTATAAAAGATTGGGCATATTTAAAGTCTTAAAGGGGTACTTTTTTTTTTTTTTTTAATCAACTGGTGCCAGAAAGTTAAACAGATTTGTAAATTATTTCTATTAAAAAATCTTAATCCTTCAATACTTATTAGCTGCTGAATACTACAGAGGAAATTATTTTCTTTTTGGATTTTTTTTCTGTCTGACACCTCTGTCCATGTCAGGAACTGTCCAGAGCAGGAGAAAATCCCCATAGTAAACCCTATGCTGTTCTGGACAGTTCCTAAAATGGACAGAGGTGTCAGCAGTGAGCACTATGGTCAGACAGAAAAATCCCCCCCAAAAATAAAAGAATTTCCTTTGTAGTATTCAGCAGCTAAAGGGGTATTCAAGGATTTTTCTTATTCAGCCTTTCAGCCCATGATGCAAAGTTATGATACTGTGTAATATGTTTCCAATACCTCCCATGCACTGCTTTGTCCCATTTTCATGCACAGGACACCCAAAAGTGCCTTTCTGACCTTTCCCAACATTGCATGCAGCCAGAAAAAAATATGTCATAAGTCCCATGATCTCAAGGGAGTGGCTATGTTGCAGTGGGTGGGTGGATAGCAGGGACTTGCAGAAAAAAATGCTATCCACTCACCCACTGCAGCATAGCCACCACCTGGAAATCATGTTACTTCTGACATATTGGCCTCATTTACTATTGCAAACCTAACATGTTTTGTCGGGTTGTGCGCCAGATTTTGAGCCAGATTTTGCGCCAGAATTGAAAAAACCCAGAATAACTCTCCATTTTGCTATGAAAACTCGAAAAGGGGGCGTGACCATCGGGAAAAGGGGTGTGGTCTCTGAAAAGGGGCGTGTTTCCAACATTTTCACAAAAACCCAACATATTTACTAAGGTTTGCACATAAAATGTGGTGGATTTGAGCTGAGGAAAACCCTACAGATCAGAGCATGTGTAAAAAACAAAGTGTAGGGAAAGTGGAAAATGTAGGGAAACCTTAGTAAATACAGTGGAAAATAAATTGTAGGGAATTAAAACCCACAAAGAAACCTACACAACACTCTTAGTAAATGAGGGCCATTGTCTCTAACCACATGGAATGCTGAGAGAGGGCAGAGACAACAGTAAAATAAAAAGACTTTCACTACAGCATTTCTGGGTGTTGGTCCCATGCATGAAAACTGGACAAAGCAGTGCACGGAGGTAATATAAGCATATTACACAGTATCATAACTTGGCATCATGGGCTCAATGGCTTAACTAAAAAAAATAATAATAATCCTGGAATACCCCTTTAACCTGTCGCGGACGAAGGGCGTACAGGTACACCCTTGCGCCCTGGTACTTAAGGACCAAGGGCATACCTGTACGCCTGTGGGAATTCCGGTCACTGCCGCACACAGGCGGTGATCGGAATGGGATGACTGCTGATATCTATACCTGAGACCCCCCCTTGTCGGCGATCGCCATGATTCGTGGCTTTTTGGGGTGCAAATCACGGCTTTTCCGGGCTCATCAGGTCTCTAGTGGCCCTTTCGCCTGGAAAATAAAGGTGATCGGGGCTGTCAGACAGTGCCGATCATCCTGAAGGATAGGAATGAAATGGCAGGGGTGCCACCACCTCCTATCCCCTGCCATTGGTCAGTCAGAATTAATCGACCAATGGCAGGAGGGGGGCGGGTTAAAGTGAAGAGCAGAGGTCAAGGGGTGGCGGAGGCTGCAGAGCTGCTTACCGGCGATCAGGGGCTGCTGTGATCAGGAGCTGCGGCTGTGACGGTTGTGGTACGGCGACGGCAGTGAAGATCGTTGACGAGTGATCTTCACTGCCGCCTTGTAAAAGTTATAAAAACAACTCCTAGCATGCCCAGAAAGCCTTTGGCTTTGGTTTTTGCAGTGCAGTGGTCTCCAAACGGTGGTACTCCAGATATTGCGAAAACTACTACTCTCAGCATGCCCAGACAGCCAAAGGCATGCTGGAAGTTGTAGTTATGTAACATCTGGCCGTTCAGATGTTGCAGAACTACAACTCCCAGCATGCCTGGACAGTCTGGGCATGCTGGTAGTTATAGTTTTGCAACACTTGGAGGTGTAGTGGTTTACAAACTGTGTCCCTCCAGATGTTACAAAACTACAATTCCCAGCATGCCCAGACAGTCAGGCATGCTGGATGTTGTAGTTCGGCAACATCTAAGACTTCAGATGTTGCCGAACTACAACTCTTAGCATGCCTGCACAGTCTGGGCTTGCTGGGAGTTGTAGTATTGCAACATCTGGGGGGGGGGGGGGGGGGACACACAGTTTGGAGACCACTACACTGGGTTCCAAACTGTGCCCTTTCCAGCGTTTGCATAACTACAACTCTCAGCTTGCCCTTCGGCTGTCAGTGCATGCTGGGAGTTGTAGTTTTACAACATCTGGAGGACCACAGTTTGGAGACAATCGTGCAATGGTCTCCAAACTGTGGCCCTCCAGATGTTGTAAAACTACAACTCAGCATGCCTAGACAGTCAGTCATGCTGGGAGTTTTAGTTCTGCAACATCTGGCCCTTCAGGTGTTGCCGAACTACAACTCCCAGTATGCCTGGACAGTCTGGGTGGGCATGTTGGGAGTTGTAGTATTGCAACAGATTGAGGCACGCTCTTTGGGAAACACTGAATTAGTCTGTAACCTAACTCAGTGTTTCCCCACCATTGTGTCTCCAGCTGTGGTAAAAAAAAAAAAAAAGAAAACACAACTCCCAGCATGCACGATCTGTCAGTGCATTCTGGGAGTTGTAGTTTTGCAACCCCCCCCCCCCCCAAAAATGACAGGGTACATTCATATGGGCGGGGATTTACAGCGAGCTTCCCGCATTAGGTTTGAGTAGGGCTGGGCGGTATACCGGTTCATACCGAATACAGAAATTTTTGTCCTGCACGATATTAATTTTTCCCCATACCGCAATACCGGTTTGGCCCCTCCCCCTCAGGAATGAATTAATGAATTATCAGCCCGCTGCTCTGTCCCCACATCGGGGAACTAATCATATATAACCCGTGAGCGCTGTTCTGCTTCTCCCCCCCCCCAAATTAATTATCAGCCCAGCGCTGTCCCCATCGGGGTAAATACTCACATATCACCCGCAAGCGCTGCCCTCCTCGTCACCCTGTTTGTTGTGGGCAGCCGGCGCTGACACTCTATACCAGTGGTCTTTAACCTGCGGACCTCCAGATGTTGCATGAACTACAACTCTCAGCATGCGCTGACAGCCTTCGGCTGTCCGGGCGTGCTGAGAGTTGTAGGTTTGCAACATCTGAAGGTCCACAGGTTGAAGACCACTGGTATAGAGTGTCAGCTCTATACTGTACGCTATGCCCGGGCTGCAAAAGGTAAACAAAATAAACTTAAACTCACCTTCCCCGTCGGTCCGGACCAGCTTCCAAGGGAACGGGAACGTCAGACAGCCGTCAGCCTATCACCGGCCGCAGCGATGTTCCGCCTCGGGCGGTGATAAGTTGAGCCCACTGTCATGTAAGGAGCCGGATTCTTACATGACAGTGGGCTCAGCCTATCACCGGCCGAGGCGGAACATCCCTGCGGCCTTGTGATAGGCTGACGGCTGTCTGACGTTCCCGTCCCCAGCGTAAGGCCGGCGTCAGAACGCACATTAAAGTTTATTATGTTTACATTTTGCAGCCCGGGCATAGCGTAAAGTAGAGTGTCAGTCCTGGCGGCCCGCAACAAACAGGAGGACAAGGAGGGCAGCACTTGCGAGTGATATGCGAGTATTTACCCCAATGGGGACAGTGCAGTGCTTTTGCAGCCGGGCATAACGTACAGTATAGAGCAGTGGTCTTCAACCTGCGGACCTCCAGATGTTGCCTGAACTACAACTCTCAGCATGCCCGGTCAGCCTTTGGCTGTCCGGGCATGCTGGGAGTTGTAGGTTTGCAACATCTGGAGGTCCGCAGGTTGAAGACCACTGGTATAGAGTGTCAGCGCCGGCGGCCCACAACAAACAGGATGATAAGGAGGGCAGCGCTTGCGGACGATATGTAGTATTTACCCCGATGAGGACAGCGCTTGGCTGATAACTTGTTTTTGGGGGGGGGAGGGAGGTAAATACCGTTATATACCGTGAAACCGCCATAAGTTACAAAAATACAGTGACATACATATTTGGTCATGTAAGGAGCCGGATTCTTACATGACAGTGGGCTCAGCCTATCACCGGCCGAGGCGGAACATCCCTGCGGCCTTGTGATAGGCTGACTGTATGCCCAGCCCTAGGTCTGAGCTGCGGAAATTTTCTGCTGCAGCTCTAACTCCCAGTAGTAAACTTGCTGTGAACCAGACCGTGTGCATGTACTCTAAAAACCCTACACTACACAAAATAAAAAGTAAAACACTACACCCCCTTACATTGATCCCCCCCCCCGCCAATAGAAATGAAAAGTGCCACATATGGGCTTTTTCCCTAATCGGGAAATTGTGTTACAAATTTTGGGGGGCTTTTTCTCCTTTTACCCCCTATGAAAAGGAAAAGTTTGGGGTCTACACCTGCATGTTATTGTAAAAGGTTTTTATTTTTTTAATACTAACATGCTGGTATTGCCCCATACTTTTCAGGTAAAAGGAAAAAAGACGGAAATACCTCACATGTGGACGTAAAATGCTCTGCAGGCGCACCACATGGCTCAGGAATGAGAGCGCCATGTACATTTGAGGCCTAAATTGGTGATTTTGCAGAGGTGGCTGATAGTTACAGCAGTTCTGACAAACGCAAAAATCTTTTGGAAACTACACGCCTCAAGGAACGTAACAAGGGGTATAGTGAGCCTTAACACCCCACAGGTGTTTGACGAATTTTCGTTAAAGTTGGATGTGAAAACAAAATATCCGATTTTTTTCACTAAAATGCTAGTGTTACCCCAAATTTTTCTTTTTCACAAGGGGTAATATGAAAAAAGCCCCCTAAAATGTGTAACACCATTTTAGGGGGCTTCCTGGTAAGGAAATACCCCATATGTGGATGTTAAGTGCTCACCACACGGCTCACAAGGGAAGGAGCAAAGTTTGGTTTTTGGAGAGAAAACTTCGCTTGAATTGAATGCCATGTGCGTTTACAAAGCCCCCATGGTGCCAGAACAGTGCCCCCCCCCCCCCAACACGTGACCCCATTTTGGAAACTACACCCCTTATGGAATGTAACAAGGGGTGCAGTGAGCATTTACACCTCACAGGTATCTGACAGTTTTTTTGAACAGTGGTCAATGAAAAATTTAATTTTTCATTTGCACAGCCCACTGTTCCAAAGATCTGTCAAACACCAGTGGAGTGTAAATGCTCAATGCAGCTATTTCCGAAATAGGGTCACATGTGGGGGGTCCACTGTTCTGGTAGCACAGGATCTTTGTGAACACACATGGCCCCTGACTTCTATTCCAACCGAATTCTCTCACCAAAAGCCCAATGGCGCTCCTTCTCTTCTGAGCCCTGTAGTGCGCCCGTAGAAAACTTAACATCCACATATGGGGTATTTCCATACTCAGAAGAAATGGGGTCACACATTTTGGGGGGCATTTTCTCCTATTAGACCTTGTGAAAATAAAAAATTTGGGGTAAAACCAGCATTTTAGTAAAAAAACAACAAATTTTTTCATTTTCATGTCTAGCGAAAATGTATCAATCACCTGTGGGGTGTAAGGCTCACTATACCCCTTGTTACGTTCCTTGAGGTGTGTCGTTTCCCAAATAGTATGCCATGTGTTTTTTTTTTGCTGTTCTGTTCTGAAACCAAGGGGGCTTTTAAAAAGGCAACATGCCCCCCAAAAACCATTTCAGTAAAATTTGCTTTCTAAAAGCCCAATGTCGCTCCTTCCCTTCTGAGCCCTCTAGTGCACCCACAGAGCACTTTACATCCACATATAAGATATTTCCTTACTCGAGAGAAAATGGGTTACACATTTTGGTGGCTTTTTCTCCTTTTACTCCTTGTAAAAAAAAAAAAAAAAAAAAAAAAAATGGGTCTACAAGAACATGTTAGTGTAAAAAATGAAAATCTAAAATGTTCTCCTCCACCTTGCTGCTATTCCTGTGAAACACCTAAAGGGTTACTATTTCAGAAAAAAAAAGAGAGAAAGCTAGCAACTATACAATGCTGCACTCCAATAAATTATTTAATCAGTCTCATGTGCCATACAAAAAACATCTTTATTTCAATATGCAAAAAAGAAGAGAGTATACAGACATTTAAAAAACATAAATTCTGGATGGAGCGAAAGGATAGGGGATAAGATGTCAGATCGCGGGGGTCCCGCCGCTGGGGACCCACGGGATCTCGGCTGCAGCACCCACCCGTGCTGCAGCACCCACCCGGCTTCCGGCAGCGCTGGAGGCTCTCATCCTAACGCCTCACGACCACGGTGAAGGGAGATAGTGACGTCACGACTCCGCCCCCGTGTGACGTCATAGCCTTGCATTGGGGGGCGGGGTGTGACGTCACACGGGGGCGGAGTCGTGACGTCACGATCTCACGTCACCGTGGTCGGGAGCCGAAGCTTACAGCATTTGCGGAAGCCGCAACAGGTGGGTGCTGCAGCTGAGATCCCGGGGGTCCGTGATCTGACATCTTATCCCCTATCCTTTGGATAGGGGATAAGATGTCTAGGGCCGGAGTACCCCTTTAATGCTTAAAGGGACAGTGGTCAGATTTGCAAAAAAATGGCCTGGTCCTTAACCCCTTAAAGACGCAGGAGGTATATTTACGTCCTGTGCCGGCTCCCGCAATATAACGGGTCAGTCCCAGCGGCCATCAACGGCCGGGACCTGCGGCTAATACAGGACATCACTGATCGCAGTGATGCCCTGTATTAACCCTTCAGACGCAGCGATCAAAGTTGACCGCTGCATCTGAAGTGAAACTGAAAGTATCCCGGCAGGTCAGTCGGGCTGTTCGGGACTGCCGCGAAATCGCGGCGTTCCGAACAGCTTACCATCAGGAGGATCCCTACCTGCCTGCTCGGTTTCCGATCGGCGAATGACTACTCAGTGCCCGAGATCCAGGCAGGAGCAGTCAAGCACCAATAACACTGATCAATGGTATGTTAATACATGCCAGTGATCAGTGTAAAAGATCATTAAAAAAAAGATTAAAAAAATGAATACAAATCGATCAAAAAGTCCCATCAAAACAAATATGGTACCGATAAAAACTTCAGATACCAGCGCAAAAAATGAGCCCTCAAACAGCCCCATATGCGGAATAAAAAAGTTATAGGGGTCAGAAGAGGGCATTTTTAAACATATAAATTTTCCTGCATGTAGTTATGATTTTTCCAGAAGTATGACAAAATCAAACCTATATAACTAGGGTACCACTTTAACCGTATGGACCTACAGAATAAATATAAAGTATACATTTACAAAATGGCGTTTTTTCTTCAATTTTGTCACACTATTTTTTTTTCCGTTTCGCGTGGATTTTTGGGTACAATTACTAATGTCACTGCAAAGTAGAATTGGTGGCACAAAAAATAAGACATAATATGGATTTTTAGGTGGAAAATTGAAAGGGTTATGATTTTTAAAAGGTAAGGTGGAAAAAACACAAAAGCAAAAACTGAAAAACGCTGAGTCCTTAAAGGGTTAAGGTTAAAATGGGCTTTGGCCCCAAGGGGTTAAAGGGGTACTCCCCTGGAAAACAGTTTTTTTTTTGTTTTTTATATCAACTGGTGCCAGAAAGTTAAACAAATTTGTAAATTACTTCTAGTTAAAAATCGTAATCCTTCCAGTACTTATCAGCTGCTATATACTACAGAGAAAATTATTTTCTTTTTGAATTTCCTTTGTCTGACCACAGTGCTCTCTGCCGACACCTCTGTTCATTTTAGGAACTGTCCGGAGCAGGAGAGGTTTGCTGTGGGGACTTATTGCTACTCTAGACAGTTCCTAAAATGGACAGTGGAAAATAACTTCCTCTGAAACATACAGCAGTTGATAAGTACTGGAAGGATTAAGATTTTTTAATAGAAGTAATTTACAAATCTGTTTAACTTTTTGCCACCAGTTGATTAAAAAAAATGTTTTCCAGTGGAGTACCCCTTTAAGAGATATTCCATCACCTTAGGATCGATGAGGATGCCAACCAATAACAACAATTTACAAAATTGACAGCAGCACTGATGCAGCACTGCAGCCAGAGGAGAGACAGGAAGTCAGTTGCGCCCCCCTCTTGCATGCTATGGATCAACTGTCTTTTATGTTTGGTTCTAATCTAGTGGTATAGTTAGAAATGTATCCCCACAGTGTATGTACTATTGACACTTGGGGGTCTGTCCTACTTTGTGTGACTTATTTTGGTTATTAACAGAGGATTAAAAAATAAATAAATAAATAAATAGATAAAATACAGGAAGAGACAACTTTGTAAATAATCTTCATGTCCTACTGTTTAAAGGAGTGCTGCAGCCTTAGACAACTTATCCCCTCTCCGCAAGAACACTGCATCTCTGATAGAGATACATGGAGGGGTGTGTCGGCCGCAGCGTCATTCTGCAGTTGACACACCTCCAGTATGGGGAGAGCCGAGCCCCGTACAGGAGATCGCAACTGACAAAAAGCCAATCGTGTAGTCTGCAGACGGTGATTTTGCAGACATACTTCCTTCTATTTTTCCTCTTCTTCCTAACATACATATGGTATATTAACAAATAGAAGGTATGAATGCAGGATCAGACTACATAGTGGCCCTCATTTACTTAGAAAATCAGGTTGTAAGTCTATGTTGCTTTCTTACCCGATTGCTTTTTTCCTCTGATATTTATTATTATGTCGCATCCTGTTTGTCGCACGTGGGTTTTGTTGGTTTTGGTTTCCAACTCCTCTGAGTTGTCGGGAAAAAATCCACAACAATTCAACAAATTCGGGTTGGAAACCTTTATAAATTCGTGGGAAAGCTCAGAAATGTCGGGTTACGCCCCTTTTTCGGGTTTGGGAGAATCCACATCGGGTCCGTCGGGAAAAAATGTTGCATCGTGTCGCAGACTGGCGCACGATGTCTGCGACATGTCGCAGACAAAGATGCGCCAAAAAAACCCGACAAAAGAAGTCGGGTTTAGAATAGTAAATGAGGGCCAATGTGTTTGTTGCCCATTAACATGGAAACAAAATCTGTAAACACAAAAACAGAGGACTTTTTTTTGGTGAAGACAATTTGCAAAGTTTTTAAATTCTTTCACTGTAGGTTCAAATAGAACTATAGGGGATATTTATAAATGTCTTTAGAGCCTTTTTTTGCTAATATTTGGCACATGAAATGTCACACATGCATCAAAGCACTTATTTTTTTCTTTTTTTTTGCGACTTTTGGCTGTAAGCAAAAAGCCACAAAGGATCTTACAAAAGTCAATTTCAGTTTTTACTTTGCTGTGGAAATGGCTTTATCAAGTGCAAATGTCACACAAAAAGGCACAAACCCCTCCAAAACACTGCATATCTACACCAGCCCAGACCTGGCTCACAAAACTGCCTTTAAAAAAGTTGCACAAAGTCTCCTCAAAGAAGAAGAGGAATCATACAAAATAATTTGTTCTAAAGTGATTTATTGTTTTTTGCTTACGTGAGACAAAGTTAGCAACCTCCCTATGACATATCAATGTATGTATGAATAACTTTAATACATTTACTTATTCTGAGACTTTTTAACACAGTAGGGCAGATATACTAAAACAGTATAGTGTTTTCTTCCAGTACTGCTCTGCAGCCCTCCAAGTTTTCCTCAGTAGTTTTGTCAGATTGGTGTGCCAATGGATACATCAAGTTCTACTGTGTGTCAGAAGGACTAAGACCAGAGCTGAGGTAAATGTGACGTTATGGGATGTAGTGGCTAATGGGGATGTTGAAGTCACTCATGATAAAAGTGGAGAGGAAACGTATGAGCCAGGTAGTGAAGTGGTCAATAACGGTGGCCTGGTGGTCAGTAAATGATGGCCACTTTAAGGGGAAGTAGATACAGACAGAGTCTGCCTCAGAAGAAGGGAAGGAAGAGATTTAGTTGGGGTTAAAGAGCAGTTCTCAGTAGAACGCAGGACAACATTGCCACCACATTTGTAATCCGGGCTTGGGGTGTGCAGAAATTAAAGGCCTTTGTAGGAAAGCACAGGAGGAGTGTCAGTGTCTGAATTTGTCAGCCATGTTTCTGTTACGCCTAGGAAAGATAGGTTGTGGTCAATAAAGAGTTTATGAATGTAGGAAATTTTGTTGCAGACAGAGTGTTGGTTCCAGAGTGCATCCGAAAGGGACAGTGGATGGACAGATAGATATGAGGTTAGAGGGGTTATGTAATATTGGGAAAGCAGGTCAGTGACAGGAGGGCAACATGATGGATGGGATTTGGTGAGGAGGTCCAGAGTTAGGAGAAATGTTGCCAGCAGTAAGAAGAAGCAGAGACAGGTATAGTAGGTGCGAGTAGGATAATCTTTGAGATTGTTAAGAACATTTGAGAAGGAAGGTTTTGACGTATGAAAAAAATGGCAACAATATGAAACAGAGGAGTAAGTAGAAGGATGGAGAGATAAAAGGGGTGTTACTTGGTGTTAGGATTCAGGAGTAGGCAAAGAATTTGAGGACTAGAAAGGTTACAGCTTTTTAAATGGATAGTTTGAGGGAGATGAAAAGAAGTTTACCTGAAGTGTGGATATGGATCAGTTAGGCCTAGTTCATTCGGCAGAATTTCCCAGCAGAATTCCATTGAGGCAGAGCCTCATGATTTTCAATTGGATTCAGCTGCAGCGCACACACAGCAAAATTTCTGCAACGGAAACTGCTGTGGAAATTCCAAATCCAGCCTCCGCAGAAACAAATGACATGCTGATCCTTTCTGCAGAATGCACTTGGAAATGCACTGTTGTCTTTGGAGACGGTGCATTTATGAGCAGCCCTAGCACTGTCCTGTACTGCTGGTGCAGGCTGTCAGCACATTCATTTTCTGGGCAGATTATTCCGCCGTGTGAACATAGCCTTACCTTAGGTTCAATTATAGTTTTAATTCCAATGTTTCACTTAGGCTGACCAGCACACGATGGTCCAGATCAATAGATGATCGTTGTTATTCAATATATAGTCAGCGTGCTAGTTACTGAATGATGACGGGTGTGAAAGGAGAAGGAAAAGATAGAAAGTGCAGTCAACAAACAGTCCAGGATCAGTGATTAGAAGAAAGGACAATAAATGAATCATAAAGAAGAGTGCAGCCATAACATACCATAAATTATAGACAGATACAAGCAGAGCAAGACGACAACAGTGTGGGTATTTCCTTCTGAAGGAGTTCTATCCTATTAACAGAAAAGGAGATCTGATCAGTGGAGGTTCGACTACTGGGACCCCTGCCAATCTGAAGAATGGGGACACTTTTTGAGGACTCTGGAGTGAGCAGAGCACACTGCATGCTGAACTCAGCAATGTTTGGAGGCCAGATAGAGAATGGATAAACCGCACCACTGATTCTTGGGACAATTTTGTTCCTGTGCCTGGGGTCCATGGTGGTGCTAGTCGGACCCCCCACTCATCAGCTTGGTTTCACCTATAAAAACAGGGTACACAGTGTATAGGGCTTCTTGCACCTTCAGCCATATCCCCAAGACGCAGCTAAAGTTAAAAACTAAAGCAGACAGGAAAGCATCAGCTCCATATTCCATCATTTTCTTTAGTAGTTCCTTTCTAGAGCTTCTGGTAGGAGACAGAAGTCACATGATCTGGAGGGCCCCTAATACAATCTAATACTGACCTCTGCTGTCCATTTTAGGAACTGTCCAGAGCAGGAGAAAATCCCCATAGCAAACATATGCTGCTCTGGACAGTTCCTAAAATGGACAGCAGAGGTCAGCAGAGAACACTGTGGTCATGACATCAGAGGAAATGCATTTCTTTTTTGGATTTCTCTTTAGTATACAGCCCCTAAAAAGTACTGGAAGGATTATGATTTTTTGAATAGAAGTGATTTACAAATCTGTTTAACTTTCAGGCACCAGTTGATTTACAAAAAAAAAGTTTTACACGGGAGTACAACTTTAACAAGGCCTGTGAAAAATGAAAGAAGCAAACTGATTGGTTGCTATGGGCAACTTTGCCTGTCCACAGGTTTTGATAAATATCCCCCATAGAGTCTTTAAAACAGGAGTACCATGGGGAGCAGTGC
Organism: Hyla sarda; assembly: GCF_029499605.1. Classification (NCBI taxonomy): domain Eukaryota; kingdom Metazoa; phylum Chordata; class Amphibia; order Anura; family Hylidae; genus Hyla; species Hyla sarda. The sequence continues at coordinate 291,506,509 of NC_079190.1, forward strand.
ACTGGAGGTACATGGGGAGCTGTAGGAGGCATGCAAGAGGTTAAATCCTCTAATGACTTCTATTATACATTGCAAATACTCTTAGCATCATGCTATGAGTTTAACTGGCCAGAATCAGAACACTTAGGGGGGACATTTATCAAAACTTGTCAAGAGGAAAAGTTGCTGAGTTGCCCATAGCAACCAATCATATCGCTTCTTTCATTTTTGAAAAGGCCTCTGAAAAATGAAAGAAACAATCTGATTGGTTGCTAGGGGCAACTCAGCAACTTTTCCTCTGGACAAGTTTTGATAAATGTCCCCCTTAGGCTCCGTTCACACAATTTTTTTCTTCCAGTAGATCAGTACTAGCGTTCAAAATGGTCCAGACTCATGTTCATGTCCACAGCAATCTGATGAATTCTGCATCATTACTGCACCATGGGGACAACCCACTCACCACAACATACTACTATAGCAGAAGGCAGAAAGGAATAAGTGGACCAAGAATACAGTAGACAGATTAATGCAGGGCAGTCTATTCTATAGATACCTGGCTATTGTTGTCACAATATGACTACACTATAACATTTATAGCAGCCTAGAAAAATCTCAGGAGGAATTTCAAGGACCCCTTTAAAGCAGAACTTAGCTGACTATATAAAACAATGCAGCCAGCTAGCTAGAGAAACATAAATATAAGATATTGTTAGTTTATTGTGAAACCCACCCTTTAAACTATCACATGATTACACTGGCGAATCACAGCATGACATCTGAGGTTATTTTACATGGTAACATCATGGGGGGTTATATTTTGTTTCTGTTACCACAAGTGTGTTATTTTTTATAACAATCTTGCAAGGACACGCCACCACTATTCTTGCAAAGCAGGAGGCCACCCGTACAGGGAAAACCTGAACAGGCCGCAGCGCTAAACAAATGCCAATTCATTCTCAGGATCAGTGGGGATCCCCAACTTCAATGACTATAGTCAGTAAATACCTGTTGAGCCAGGAGAAGAGACCTCGTGCTGAAGATACAATATCTATGATGCAAGCCAGCTGTTTCTGAGTGGGAGACAGAGCCAAAGAGGGGGAAACAGAGGAGGCCTTTCTGAGGATGTGCGAGCATAATATTTGGGAAACTCGATACAGTTTGTCAGTGAGAGACCTCAGAGTTTCACTGTGTAACTCATAGTGCTGAAAAAGAAAGAAAAATGTCACATTAAGAAAATGTATTTCATTATTTTACACCACTAGCGGACTGTCATACTTTATTTATATTAATGAGCTGACCGAAGTCACTGAGTCTGTTCAGCTCACTAAAATGAAAGGGGTATGGCATAGGTCCCTCAGAAAACCACCAGGAATAAGGATTTAAATAGAGCATGTTCTGTGTCAGATTCACAAACAAAATTTTCATGGTAACTTTTCCTTTATAATGTTTCCCTCCAATTGAGGGTCTTCGAACATGACTGAAAATGTATGCCAAGGCACAAATCTCTCCAGAAGGAAGGAAATAAGGAATATGGAGAAAAAGCAATAACCGAAAGACAGACACACTTATCAGGCACTAGTCCCCTGCTGGTACCCCAAAGCTCCTGTTTGCCTCCATGCGGTCCTCTGATCTTCTCTCTTCTTCCAGCTACTGGCCAAGACAGGACTCTTGACCAGTAATGGGAAGGGCAGGTCCCCTACCAAGCACTCATCTCAGAATCAAGAATAGAGACGATAAGGGGACCGGAGGGGGGCGAATAGGAGCTTTAAGGTATCAGTATGGGACTAGAAAAGTATGCTTGTTTTCTATTGTCCCCCACCACAACAGTGCAATACCCCTTTATGGGCAGAAAGGGTGGTGTGAGAGCTGCTGTGCGTACACATTTTTCCCAGAATTGCTGGTGAAGCAAAAATGCCGTATAATTCTCCACAAGTCTTTCCTCAAGGACAAACATTACCCCTTTGGTCCTGCACGGCCAGGTTACAAGGGTTAGAGCTGTGCAGGAGAAAGAAAAAAACAACTGAGGAGATACAAAGCTACACCAGACCCTTTTATTCTCACATTTGACACAGAGCTAGACCCCCACAGATTATAAACTGATGGCATATTCTTGTAATACACCATCCCTTTATGATATGATATATACACCAACACTTGCTGTCAGTGAATGGAAACACTCTTGTTTACATTGAGATGCTGAAAACCTATACATGCTTTCCAGAGCAGCGGGGTTGCTACACAGTGCCCAGTACCTAAAGCTGATAGAATGGTAAGTTGTGTTGCTACTTGTTTACCTCAGTGTTGAAGCTTTAGATGGAAGGCTAAGTTCACATCTGCGTTGAAGGCTCTGGGAGAGATTTATTGTTGTGGCCCAGTATGGGAGATGTTACCCCTTACCCTTGCTGCCCTGTCCGGCATCCTCCCTTCAGTGTCCCCTGGGCTCCTTCGTACTTGTTTCCCCCCTGTACATATGTTCTGCATTGTAATGTATTATAAAATTTCTTGTTGCTTTAAGAGTTGTACCATGTGACATATAGGTGATTGCTACCCAGCAGGTACCAGTGACCAGGGGACCCCAAGAGTGACCTATGGGCTCCCTGCTAATCTCCCCCATATAAGCCCTGGGTGTAGATAGCTCTCGCTCTTTTGGAGATAAGTCTTTGCTGAGGTCAGGTGTGCCTAGTGTGTGTGTCCAGAGTGTTTGAGGCCTCAAAGTCAAGTCCTGTAGCCACCATCAATTCAAGTAAGCAGCTACAGTCATATCTTTGTAAGTCTTCAGTCAAGTCAGTCCCTGTCATATGCCAAGTCAGTGTGGACTGCATTAAATTGTCCAGTCCTACTACAAGTCCCAGCAAGCCCTTAAGGTCTCTGAGTTACTGGTCACCTCTGTGGGCCCTGGCTTAAAGGGGTTATCCAGGAAAAAAACGATATAGATATATATATATATTATATATATATATATATATATATATATATATATATATATCTCAACTGGCTCCAGAAAGTTAAACAGATTTGTAAATTACTTCTATTAAATAATCTTAATCCTTTCAGTACTTATGAGCTTCTGAAGTTAAGGTTGTTCTTTTCTGTCTAAGTGCTCTCTGATGACACGTGTATTGGGAACCGCCCAGTTTAGAAGAGGTTTGCTATGGGGATTTTGCTTCTAAACTGGGCAGTTCCCGAGACACGTGTCATCAGAGAGCACTTAGACAGAAAAGAACAACCTTAACTTCAGAAGCTAATAAGTACTGAAAGGATTAAGACTTTTTTTAATAGAAGTAATTTACAAATCTGTTTAACTTTCTGGAGCCAGTTGATATATAAAAAAAAAAAAAAAGTTTTTTCCTGGAATACCCCTTTAACTGTATATACGTTACCCTCTGTCTACCCTCAGTAAAGCTACCGTTATCCGTAACTTGGAGTTGGAGTCATTATTGCCCCCATGCCTAGCCCAGGATCTAGCAGTATACCTTCGGGTGGTAACGAGGATAAACCATGCCCCGGCATCATAAATACAAGGGGTTAATGCCATCTGCCCTCATAACACCCTGTTACCACATTATCAAAACCTGTGTAGAGGAAGAGTGGTGCAGTTGGTCATAGCAACCTATCAGATCGCTACATTCATTGCTCACAGGCCCCATTAAAATAAAAGCAGCAATCTGATTGGTTGCTATGAGCAACTGCATGAACAACTTTTTTTCTCCACTCATGTCCCGATATTTAAATGGATTCAGTGAACAGAACTCAGATGCGAAATTCAGCATTAAAGGGATACTCCAGGAAAATAAATCTGTCCCCTAGCCACAGGATAGGATGATAGGTGGCTGATCACTGGGGACGAGCAGAAGGGACAATCCGCTCAGCCAGTTGCTCTCTGAGACCCTGTTTCAGCTGGTGATTGGCTGAGGGGTCTGTCACTCCTGCTCATCTCGAAAAAGAGGGGGATGGCGCTCTCCAGGGGACTGATAAGAATAGTTGTAAGAGTGGGGCCCCAAACAGAGGCGAGGTCGGCCCCCCTATGATCAGACACTAAGGGGGATATTTATCAAAACCTGTGTAGAGGAAGAGTGGTGCAGTTGCCCATAGCAACCAATCAGATCGCTTCTTTAATTTTTAAAGAGGCCTGTGAAAAATGAAAGTGATCTGATTGGTTGCTATGGGCAACTGCACCACTCTTCCTCTACACGGGTTTTGATAAATATCCCCCTAAGCCCTTGACTACCCCTTTCAGTGAGAATATTTCCATTCACTGATAGCAAGAAGAGATCATGAAAATGGTAAGGAATAAAGTATATTACAGATGCATGTTCATGAATCACTTTAATGACTAGTTTGGATCGGACAAGCCCTGGTAAGTAATTATTAAGGACAACACGCCCCCTGAAAATAATTGGTAGAAGCTGCTCATTCCTCTCCTTGGCATCCTGGGATTGGCAGTGCCCTGTAAGGCTTGGGGATAAGTGGGCATTCATATAGCTGAAGACCATACTTATGTCACAGCGGACTTTCGCCCGTTCAGATACCAGGATCCAGATGCTATCTCAGCATCCACTATAGCAGTGGTCTTCAACCTGCGGACCTCCAGATGTTGCAAAACTACAACTCCCAGCATGCCCAGACAGCCGTTGGCTGTCCGGGCATGCTGGGAGTTTTAGTTTTGCAACATCTGGAGGTCCGCAGGTTGAAGACCACTGCACTATATAGTTATGCCCCCATAAGGACAGGTTATATATAGGTCCTGTACACAGGACTGCTCCCCCCTCAGGCCTTACCAAGGTGCACAGCTGCTCCACAGCCTCCAAAAAGACCTCCTGGTGCCCAATACTCCAGACTCCTAGGGCATCAAGGCGCTGGGGGCTCAGGTCCAGCAGATCCTGTCCTGTGATCGTCCACCCCTGGAAGGGGTACTGCTGCACTGAGGGGTCCAGACCTGGGGGGGGACACAGACAGCCTGTCACTCAGCAGATGACACCCCTTTCCACAGCAATGAGTCCAGATCAGTACCCTATCCACACCCATGTAAAATGCCGTTCACACCACAGCGTTTATAAAGTACACTTACCCTGTAGGTAGCCCCTCACGGTGTCCGGAGACCATGAAGAGATCAGCTCCATACTCCCGCACTTCCTGGCGGACCACCCTGGTGACGTCACGCAGGTGAGTCGCTCCTGTTGTGCGGTGAGAGGAAGCGCCTGAAGCCCCGCCCCTCCTCCTCCTCCTCACTGCATTCCAGCTCCCGGGCATGTACGAGGAGTGTGGTGTAGGGTTATCCCACAACTTGTTCAAATGACAAGGCGATGTGTAGCCGACTGTGAACGAGCAACTGCGGTTCTTCCACTGTACAGGGCACTGAATGGGCACTGTGTAGCTGGGCACAGCGTGCGTATTTATCTTAGAGCTGTACTTTATCTGGGCACAAAGATGGCACAGCGCACTTACACAGGAGAGCCACTTGGTAGCTCAGAACCACAGACACTTGGAGAAGGACACAGAACCACAGACACTTGGAGAAGGACACAGAACCACAGACACTTGGAGAAGGACACAGAACCACATATACTTGGAAAAGGACACAGAACCACATATACTTGGAAAAGGACACAGAACCACATATACTTGGAAAAGGACACAGAACCACAGACACTTGGAAAAGGACACAGAACCACATATACTTGGAAAAGGACACAGAACCACAGACACTTGGAAAAGGACACAGAACCACATACATTTGGGTACTGACCCACAGACACTTGGAAAAGGACACAGAACCACATATACTTGGAAAATGACACAGAACCACAGACACTTGGAAAAGGACACAGAACCACATATACTTGGAAAAGGACACAGAACCACATATACTTGGAAAAGGACACAGAACCACAGACACTTGGAAAAGGACACATAACCACATACATTTGGGTACTGACCCACAGACACTTGGAAAAGGACACAGAACCACATATACTTGGAAAATGACACAGAACCACAGACACTTGGAAAAGGACACAGAACCACATATACTTGGAAAAGGACACAGAACCACAGACACTTGGAAAAGGACACAGAACCACATACTTGGAAAAGTACACAGAACCACATACACTTGGGCACTGACCCATAGACATTTGGAAAAGGACAAAGAACCACAGTCAATTGGGCACTGACCCACAGACACTTGGAAAAGGACACAGAACCACATACACTTGGAAAAGTACACAGAACCACATACACTTGGGTACTGACCCACAGACACTTGGAAAAGGACACAGACCCACATACACTTGGAAAAGGACACAAAACCATGTACACTTGGGCACTGACCCACAGACATTTGGAAAAGGACACAGAACCACAGACACTTTGAAAAGGACACAGACACGTGGGCACTGACCCACAGACATTTGGAAAAGGACACAGAACCACAGACACTTGGGCACTGACCCACAAACACTTGGAAAAGGACACAGACACGTGGGTACTGACCAACAGACACTTGGAAAAGGACACAGAACCACATACACTTGGGCACTGACCCACAGACATTTGGAAAAGGACATAGAACCACAGACACTTTGAAAAGGACACAGACACGTGGGCACTGACCCACAGACAATTGGAAAAGGACACAGAACCACAGACACTTGGAAAAGGACACAAAACCATGTACACTTGGGCACCCACCCACAGACATTTGGAGAAGGGCACAGAACCACAGACACTTGGAAAAGGACACAGAACCACATACACTTGGGCACTGACCCACAGACATTTGGAAAAGGACACAGAACCACAGACACTTTGAAAAGGACACAGACACGTGGGGACTGACCCACAGACAATTGGAAAAGGACACAGAACCACAGACACTTGGAAAACTACACAGAACCACATACACTTGGGCACTGACCCACAGACATTTGGAAAAGGACACAGAACCACAGACACTTGGGCACTGACCCACAAACACTTGGAAAAGGACACAGACACTTGGGTACTGACCAACAGACACTTGGAAAAGGACACAGAACCACAGACAATTGGAAAAGGACACAGAACCACAGACAATTGGAAAAGGACACAGAACCACAGACACTTGGGCACTGAACCACGGAAACTTGGAAAAGGGCACAGAACCAGAAACTTTGAAAAGGACACAGAACCAGACACTTGAAAAATGACACAGAACCACAGACAATTGGAAAAGGACACAGAACCACAGACACTTGGGCACTGAACCACGGAAACTTGGAAAAGGGCTCAGAACCAGAAACTTGGAAAAGGACACAGAACCAGACACTTGAAAAATGACACAGAACCACAGACACTTGGAAAAGGACCCAGAACCACATACACTTGGGTACTGACCCTGTACTCGCCAGGTGTTGTTCAAATGTCATTGACATACTTAAAATCGATTATGAGGTTAAATATTTTGTTAAAACATGATGGTACAAAGTGCTACGTGTGATTAAAGGAGCTATCCAGTGCTATAAAACGTATCCCCCATCCTAAGGATAGGGGATAAGTTTAAGATCGTGGGTCCGACCCCTGGGGCCCCCTGCCATCTCCTGTATGGGACCCCGGCAGCCTGCGGGAAGGGGGCATGTTGACCACCGCACGAAGCGGCGGCTGACATGCCCCCTCAATACAACTCTATTACAGAGCCGAAGCGAAGCCTTCGGCAATCTCCAGCTCTGCCATAGCGATGTATTGAGGGAGCGTGTCAGCCGCCGCTTCGTGTGGTGGTCAACACCTGCTATCTGGCCAGCAAGCCGGGGCCCTGTACAGGAGATTGCGGGGGGCCCTGCGGTTGGACCCCCCGCGATCTGAAACTTATCCCCTATCCTTAGGATAGGGGGTAAGTTTTTCAGCACTGGACTACTCCTTTAAAACCATATTTGGACAAGCATTTGAGGATCAGTGTTCACTCTCTGGGTGTTTCTCCTGCCTCTGCCTCTCTGCTCCGGCGCATGTGTCCCTGTCCCCTAGGGCACGCGTGCGCCGGAGCTTTAAGATTTAAAGGGCCAGTACGCTCATTAGTGTAATCCACCTGTGGCTCATTTATAAATTCCTCCAACCTTCTCAGTTCCTTGCCGGATCTTTGTTGCCTTGTGCCTTTGAGAAAGCGTTCCTCTGTATTTCCTTGCCGTGTATCAGATCTCTTCCTCTTGTGACTTTGACCTTGCTCCTCTGCAGCCTGCCTACTGAACTACTGCTTCACTTTGACTACGCTACTGTGCCGCCTGCCCTGACCTCCTGCTATCCAGACTATGAGTTGCCAAATCCCTCCTGTACCTCGCATCTCCTCAGCCGCCTGTGTGGTCGAGCCGTGCCAGGGGTAGCGAACCTGGGTGCCGCCTGCAGCAGCAAGTCCATCCCGCCTTGCGGCGGGCTCTGGTGAAAACCAGCGGCACCTTTGACTCCGCTCCCTGGTACGCTCCGAGTCATCTGCCACTCAGGTCTAGCGGATCCACATCCATCAGGGTTCCTGTCTTCAGAAATGTGTTACATTCTCATTATTGAAAAGCATTGGGGAAATGCTGAACGTTATGAGAAGTGTTCTGCAAAATATGCAGAATGGAACCAATGCACTCTAGTGGGAATTGGCAACCAAGTGTATATATATGTATATGTATATATATATATATATATATATATATATATATATATATATATATATATATTAGAGGACATTGATATTATATGGAACATATTGAAGGACATTGGATTTATATGGAATAAAGGGTTATTGCTGTTGCCATAATGAAAAAGAGCCTGTAGAAACCATAATACAAAATGATGGCAATGATTCGTAGAGACAGTGATCATGATTATAAAATAAAATTAAAAAAGGTTGGGTTTGCATGAAATGAATACCAAAAAGAGCATGTACAGGGCATATTAATGAATGAATAATGACGATGATGAAAAAATTGAGAAATTACTGCATATAGTGTTATAGTGATTCTGTACAGTGTATGAGGCAAATGAAAAATTGTAAAAGATGAAGTTTTTCAGCATACTCCATCTATGCATTCATTGAGACCTGCAGGGGACATGGTGTTAAGTTTAGAGATCCAATAGGACTCTCTATGTTGTAGCCATTCAAATCTATTGTGAATTTCCACTGGGATATGTTCTATAGCTAAGCGTTTGAATGCAGAGAAATCATTATTGTGACCCTCTGGCATGACGGGATATGCTATGGAGCATGAAACCTTTCTGTACATTGGAACGGTGTTTGTTCCTTCTTGCTCTTAATTGCTGTTTAGTATGTCCTACATATTGCAGATTGCATTCACACTCCAAAAGATAGATCACGTATGATGATGAGCAATCAATTTTGGTTTTTATTTTGAAAATTTCCCCTGTAGTATTGCTTTTGAAGGTATTGATCCCATGTCTGATATTCAGGCAACATTTGCAGGAGTGATTATGGCATTTGAAGGTACCGGGCATTTTCTCAATCGCCCTTGCCGTTGGCTGCTTATTCTTGAGCCTACTTGGGGCTAATTTGCTTTTTAAGGTAGGTGCTCTCCTGAATGTGAGTTGTGGTTTTTTTGGGATATGCTTGCATAAGACCGGATCTTTTAGCAGAATGTCCCAATTTCCCCCCAAATCCATCTAATTGTGTTGTGCTTGGTAGAGTAGGTAGTTATAAAGTTATGTTTGTCTGATTGGGATTTATCTTTTTTTGTTTTCTTTTTATTATTCTTCAGCGTCTCTTCTGCTCCAGTTTGTGTATTACTTTCCCCAATATTGTTCACATCCTGACCATTTGTCAGGGCTCGCTGGTAGGCTGCTTTTAAAATATTCTTGGGGTACCCTTTTTCAATGAGTCTGTTGGATATGGTCCCGCTTTGGATTTTGTAGTCCCTAGTTTTTGTGCAATTTCTTCGTATGCGATGAAATTGGCCGTGTGGTAAATTTACCTTTCACTTCCTATAGTGGCAGCTACTGTAAGATAAAAGACTATTACAGTCAACTTTAAAAAAAATGTTTTTGTAAGAATTTTATTTCCTTCGTTGGATAACTCTAAATCCAGATATTTCATAAAGGTCATCACATCTGCCGGTGAGTAGAATATTGTAGTGGTTGTTGTTGAGGTGTTCAATGGATTTTGTGAATTACTCTCTTGTTCCCTTCCAAATGAATAGCAAATCATCTATGTACCTTTTGTATAGTATGATGTTATCTGTCCATAGATGAAGATTGTGAATGTATTCTTGCTTGAACTCGCCCATAAATAAATTGGCAAAAGCTGGCGCGAAACATGTACCCATGGCAGTTCCACGGGTCTGCAAAAAGATTATTTTTCCAAATGTAAAGTAGTTGTGGTATAAAATAAACCTGATACATCAAACTGATACCTGATTAATTGTTTCTGTGCATTTGGCATAGAGCAGTCATCCTCTAAAACTTTTTCTATTAGACCCAGACCTTGTTCATGGGGAATGCTTGAATAAAAGGATGAAACATCCAGGGATGCCCACAAATAGCCAGGTTACCACTCTACATCCTTAAGGATTTCTGTCATGGATGCAGTGTCTTTGAGATTTGAGTTTAGTTTGATGACGTATTTTTGCTGTAAAGTGTCCACATATTTCGACTTATTGCTAGAGATTGCTAGTTTATCCCCAAAATAATAGGTCGCCCTAGGGGGGTTGTCCATATTTTTATGGACTTTAGGGAGATGGTAAAATAGCGCAGTTTTTGGACTCTTTATTGTGATGAATTCTTTCTCTTTTTTAGTTAGGATACCTTTGGCAAAGGCCTCCTGAACCAAGTTGATGCAACTCTCCTGGTACTTGATTGTAGGATCAAACTTAAGTGTGGTATAGTATTCTGGGTCTTCTAAAATTCTGTAGGCCTCTTTCACATAGTCACCCCAATTCTGTATCACAATTCAGTGAAGTACCAGGAAAGTTACATCAACTTGATTCAGGAGGCCTTTGCCAAAGGTATCCTAACTAAAAAAGATAAAGAATTCATCAAAATAAAGAATACAAAAACTGCGCTATTTTACCATCTCCCTAAAGTCCATAAAAATATGGACAACCCCCCCAGGGCGACCTATTAGTTCAGGGATAAACTCAATCTCTAGCAATATGTCGAAATATGTGGACACTTTATTGCAAAAATACGTCATCAAACTAAACTTATATCTCAAAGACACTCCATCCTTGATAGAAATCCTTAAGGATGTAGAGTGGCAACCTGGCTATTTGTGGGCATTCCTGGATTTTTCATTTCTTTATTCAAACATTTCCCCATGAACAAGATCTGGGGGCAATAGAAAAAGTTTTAGAGGATGACTGCTCTATGCCAAATGCACATAAACAATTCATCATTGATTGTATCAGGTTAATTTTATACCACAACTACTTTACATTTGAGGAAAAAAAATCTTTTTCAGACCCGTGGAACCACCATGGGTACAAATTTCGCGCCCACGTTCGCCTATTTATTTATAGGTGCGTTCGAGCAAGAATACATTCACAATCTTCATCTATGGACAGATAACATCAAACTATACAAAAGGTACTTAGATGATTTGCTATTCATCTGGAATGGAACAAGAGAGCAATTTACAAAATTCACTGAACACCTCAACAACAACTGCTACAATATTCTACTCACCGGCAGATGTGATGACCGTATGGAATATCTGGATTTAGAGTTATCCAACGAAGGAAATAAAATTGTTACAAAAACATTTTTTTTTAAAGTTGACTGTAATAGTCTTTTATCTTACAGTAGCTGCCACTATAGGAAGTGGAAGGTAAATTTACTGTACGGCCAATTTCATTGCATATGTAAGTCAAATATAACTTTATAACTACCTACTCTACCAAGCACAACACAATTAGAAGGATTTGGGAAAAAAATTGGAACATTCTGCTAAAAGATCCGGTTTTATGCAAGCATGTCCCAACTCACATTCAGGAGAGCAGCTACCTTAAAAAGCAAATTAGCCCCAAGAAGGCTCATGAATAAGCAGCCAACGGCAAGGGCGATTGAGAAAATGCACGGCACCTTCAAATGCCATAATCACTCCTGCAAATGTTGCCTGAATATCAGACATGGGATCAATACCTTCAAAAGCAATACCACAGGGGAAATTTTCAAAATAAAAACCAAAATTGATTGCTCACCATCATATCTTTTGGAGCGTGAATGCAATCTGCAATATGTAGGACGGCCAAACAGCAATTAAGAGCAAGAATGAACAAACACCGGTCCAATGTACAGAAAGGCTTCATGCTCCATAGCATATCCCGTTATGCCAGAGGGTCACACAATAATAATTCCTCAGAGTTCAAACTCACAGCCATAGAACATATCCCAGTGGAAATTCACAATAGATTCGAACGGCTACAACATAGAGAGTCCTATTGGAACTATAAACTTAACACCATGTCCCCTGCATGTCTCAATGAATGCATAGATGTAGTATGCTGAAAAACCTCATCTTTTGCAATTTTTCATTTGCCTCATACACTGTACAGTTCCTAAATGATTCCAAATACTTTACAAAAGAACACAGAATCACTATAACACTATATGCAGTAATTTCTCGATTTTTTCATTTTATTTTATAATCGTTATCATTGTCACTATGAATCATTGCCATAATTTTTTATTATGGTTTCTACGGGCTCTTTTTCATTATGGCAACAGCAATAACCTTTTATTCCATATAAATCCAATGTCCTTCAATATGTTCCATATAATATCAATGTCCTCTAATATATGTATAAACTTGGTTGCCAATTCTCACTAGAGTGTGTTGGTTCCATTCTGCATATTTTGCAGAACACTCCTCATAACGTTCAGCATTTTCCCAATGCTGTTCAATAATGAGAAAGCTGCCTAACAGCAATAATGACTGTACTATTGTCAAGTTGATCAAAATGATTCTGACTGCCAATCAATATATATATATATATATATATATATATATATATATATATATTTTAATACTGATATATTTATATGTCATTTCTAATGCTGAAGGAAAAAGATATCTGTTGAACTATGCACCACTTTCCTGAGCTTGCAATCTACTTGTGACTAAATAACCTTGGAACAACGCTAGAAGACCCAAGATGAGACGTCAAGTCAAAACATTTGAGGAAGATGCAGATTGTATAAGAAGGGCAAAAAGCGAGAGGGCTGCATAAATGAACTTTGGCCAAAAAAAGAAATTAATGGACACTAGATATGCTAATATATATATATATACATATATATATATATATATATATACAGACACAATATTTTAAACAACCAATCAGAATGTAATATGCTAATTGTGATGTCATAATTCACCCTCCTTCTTTGTACAATGTAAAAACCACATTTACTTCCTGTAATAAAGAGAACTCCCTAGGGTCTGTACCAAGAAGGGAACTCATACCAACCTGGCCTGGTTTAAATTTTCTTACGTCGACACTCGGCAAAAATAGTACAGCGGTAGTCATACACAGATTAAGGCCGAACATTAACCAATCCTTAACACTATCTATCACCAATCAACAGTTATATTCAATAAAAATAAGGTACCCGAGGGGGCGTGGCCTGATATGTGAAGAAGACAGACGCACGTTTGCTGAGCTCTGCTCCCACGGCCCTAAATAGTGGGGATTTTGCAGATCTCATGCGACCCAAACGCGCAGGCAGAACCAAGAGACTAAAGGGGAGCTCCCAGCAGCCTACAATCCCCATTTCAAACTTTTTTAGCCCGCTCTCTGGGCTCACACATGCCTGTTCAGTCCAAGATGGCGCGGGAGTCCTCGCAACGGGAGGCGCCCGCCCACTCACCTCCGGTGATGCGTAGGAGTGCTGCTGTGTCCGGGACCTCGGGCCGTGGATCGCAGCTACAGGCCCTCCTGGATCTCCCGACCCGGACTCCGGAGGCCAGAGAACAGCCGCAGACAGCTGCCAGGCGGGAAGAGGAGGCGGCTCACTCTCATGGACGGACGCCCGTGGGCCGCGAAGAGGCGCGTACTCAGTGCGTGCTGTGCAGATCCTCACCGGCTCCCAGCCACACCAACGGAGATCACCGCTGCCAGCCCTCTTCTACTGCGCTGATCGCAGAGTGGGGAGAGAGGAGTGCCGAGAAGACCACGCTTCCTGCGGTCGGTGGAGGGGTGGTTGAGAATGGGACTGTGCACGGATACCTCATGGCAACCCCCCCCCCTCACCTGGAATAGTGGAGGATGTGGCGCGCTCGCCATCTATAGGAGTCCCCTCCATATTTGGAAGCCAGGATGGCCCCGCTGGCTCTGGCCCCCTTCCCACTTCACAGGACTGGCCCCTTGACACTGGGGACAGACCTCTGGATGCCCCCCCTCCTCCCCTGGAGCCCCATAGCCCACTGTCCGAGGGATCCTGGGACTCCAGCTCTAGACCAGCCCTGGGACAACAGGGTGCCGTTACTGCCAAGGCCCAGCTGAATCCTGTTGTTGCTATAAGTCCCTCTCCTGCAATGCATAAGGCAGCTCTCATCCCAGTCTCTGGCCAAGCCCACCTGGCAATGGTGGAGGGTGACCAGAGCTGCAGGGTAAAGTTAGGGCTCTGGAGGACTTTCAAACTACTGTCCTGGATTCTCTGAGAGACCTACAAATGGCCGCGGTGGCCTAGTCAACAACTAACCACGCTATTGCGGATCATCTTGATGATATTGAGAACCGCAGCTGTAGAAATAATATACGTATTTGCGGCTTGCCTGAAGCAACCCGCTCTCAGGACCTCCTGCCTACTGTCACAGGCATCTTTAATATGTTGCTTGGTCACTCACCTGAGTCCTTGATTGAATTGGACAGAGTACACCGAGCCCTGAGGGCTCCCAGTTCTGACCCAACCCGACCACGCGATCTAATCTGTAGGGTCCACAAATACGTGCTGAAGGAGCAGATTATGCATAAAGTGAGACAGAGGGGTGAAATAGACTTTGATGGGGCTATCGTGCACCTGTACCCTGACTTATCTAGAAGGACTCTCCGCCAACGTGCTTTGCTCTGACCCCTGCTCCGTGTCCTTCAGGAGAGAAATATCCCATATCGCTGGGGTTTTCCCTTCGCATTGCATGTTAACAACGGAGACCTGACTGCATCACTCCGTGTCCCAGAGGAACTGCCACATTTTCTTACCGAACTGGGTCTCCCACCTATGCAGCTTCCGGAATGGGCCGACTTCTTACCAGTCAGACGCCCTAACCCAGGATGGCCAATGCCGCAACGCCAGAGAAGACCGAGACGCGGCTCAGCCGGACCCTCGATGGAACCCTGATACATATAGAGACGTTGCCTAGAGTGCCTTAATACAGTATACCACTGCTCCACAATTTCCATTGTCTATTGGTGGTTCGTGGGAACAGTCCCCCCCCTTCCTTCTCTCCCCCCTCTTCCCCCCCCCTCTTCCTCCTCTCCCCCCTTCCCCCTCTCCCTTCCCCTCCTTCCTTTTTTCCTCTTCCCCTTCCTTCTTCCTTCCCCCCTTCCTCCTCCCCACCCCTTTTTCCTCTTCTTCTCCCCCTCTATTCTTCTTTTTCCCTCCCTCTTGTTACGCCGAGCGCTCCGGGTCCCCGCTCCTCCCCGGAGCGCTCGCTACACTCTCGCTACTGCAGCGCTCCGGTCAAATCCACTGACCCGGTGCGCTGCGATACCGCCTCCAGCCGGGATGCGATTCGCGATGCGGGTGGCGCCCGCTCGCGATGCGCACCCCGGCTCCCGTACCTGACTCGCTCTCCGTCGGTCCTGTCCCGGCGCGCGCGGCCCCGCTCCCTAGGGCGCGCGCGCGCCGGGTCTCTGCGATTTAAAGGGCCACTGCGCCGCTGATTGGCGCAAGTGGTTCTAATTAGTGTGTTCACCTGTGCACTCCCTATGTATACCTCACTTCCCCTGCACTCCCTCGCCGGATCTTGTTGCCATTGTGCCAGTGAAAGCGTTTCCTTGTGTGTTCCTAGCCTGTGTTCCAGACCTCCTGCCGTTGCCCCTGACTACGATCCTTGCTGCCTGCCCCGACCTTCTGCTACGTCCGACCTTGCTTCTGTCTACTCCCTTGTACCGCGCCTATCTTCAGCAGTCAGAGAGGTTGAGCCGTTGCTAGTGGATACGACCTGGTCACTACCGCCGCAGCAAGACCATCCCGCTTTGCGGCGGGCTCTGGTGAACACCAGTAGTGACTTAGAACCGGTCCACTAGCACGGTCCACGCCAATCCCTCTCTGGCACAGAGGATCCACCTCCTGCCAGCCGGCATCGTGACAGTAGATCCGGCCATGGATCCCGCTGAAGTTCCTCTGCCAGTTGTCGCCGACCTCACCACGGTGGTCGCCCAGCAGTCACAACAGATAGCGCAACAAGGCCACCAGCTGTCTCAACTGACCGTGATGCTACAGCAGCTACTACCACAGCTTCAGCAATCATCTCCTCCGCCAGCTCCTGCATCTCCTCCGCAGCGAGTGGCCGCTTCAGGCCTACGACTATCCTTGCCGGATAAATTTGATGGGGACTCTAAATTTTGCCGTGGCTTTCTTTCTCAATGTTCCCTGCACTTGGAGATGATGTCGGACCAGTTTCCTACTGAAAGGTCTAAGGTGGCTTTCGTAGTCAGCCTTCTGTCTGGAAAAGCTCTGTCATGGGCCACACCGCTCTGGGACCGCAATGACCCCGTCACTGCCTCTGTACACTCCTTCTTCTCGGAAATTCGAAGTGTCTTTGAGGAACCTGCCCGAGCCTCTTCTGCTGAGACTGCCCTGTTGAACCTGGTCCAGGGTAATTCTTCCGTTGGCGAGTACGCCGTACAATTCCGTACTCTTGCTTCAGAACTATCCTGGAATAATGAGGCCCTCTGCGCGACCTTTAAAAAAGGCCTATCCAGCAACATTAAAGATGTTCTGGCCGCACGAGAAATCCCTGCTAACCTACATGAACTCATTCATCTAGCCACTCGCATTGACATGCGTTTTTCCGAAAGGCGTCAGGAGCTCCGCCAGGATATGGACTTTGTTCGCACGAGGCGTTTTTTCTCCCCGGCTCCTCTCTCCTCTGGTCCCCTGCAATCCGTTCCTGTGCCTCCCGCCGTGGAGGCTATGCAGGTCGACCGGTCTCGCCTGACACCTCAAGAGAGGACACGACGCCGCATGGAGAATCTCTGCCTGTACTGTGCCGGTACCGAACACTTCCTGAAGGATTGTCCAATCCGTCCTCCCCGCCTGGAAAGACGTACGCTGACTCCGCACAAAGGTGAGACAGTCCTTGATGTCAACTCTGCTTCTCCACGTCTTACTGTGCCTGTGCGGATATCTGCCTCTACCTTCTCCTTCTCTACTATGGCCTTCTTGGATTCCGGATCTGCAGGAAATTTTATTTTGGCCTCTCTCATCAACAGGTTCAACATCCCGGTGACCAGTCTCGCCAGACCCCTCTACATCAATTGTGTTAACAATGAAAGATTGGACTGTACCATACGTTTCCGCACGGAGCCCCTCCTAATGTGCATCGGACCTCATCACGAGAAAATTGAGTTTTTGGTCCTCCCCAATTGCACTTCCGAAATTCTCCTTGGACTACCCTGGCTTCAACACCATTCCCCAACCCTGGATTGGTCCACTGGGGAGATCAAGAGTTGGGGTCCCTCTTGTTTCAAGGACTGCCTTAAACCGGTTCCCAGTACTCCTTGCCGTGACCCTGTGGTTCCCCCTGTAACCGGTCTCCCTAAGGCCTATATGGACTTTGCGGATGTTTTTTGCAAAAAACAAGCTGAGACTCTACCTCCTCACAGGCCTTATGACTGTCCTATTGACCTCCTCCCGGGCACTACTCCACCCCGGGGCAGAATTTATCCTCTCTCTGCCCCAGAGACTCTTGCTATGTCTGAGTACATCCAGGAAAATTTAAAAAAGGGCTTTATCCGCAAATCCTCCTCTCCTGCCGGAGCTGGATTTTTCTTTGTGTCCAAAAAAGATGGCTCCCTACGTCCTTGCATTGACTACCGCGGTCTTAATAAAATCACGGTAAAGAACCGCTACCCTCTACCTCTCATCTCTGAACTCTTTGATCGCCTCCAAGGTGCCCACATCTTTACCAAACTGGACTTAAGAGGTGCTTATAATCTCATCCGCATCAGAGAGGGGGATGAATGGAAAACGGCATTTAACACTAGAGATGGACACTTTGAGTATCTGGTCATGCCCTTTGGCCTGTGCAACGCCCCTGCCGTCTTCCAAGACTTTGTTAATGAAATTTTTCGTGATCTCTTATATTCCTGTGTTGTTGTGTATCTGGACGATATCCTGATTTTTTCTGCCAACCTAGAAGAACACCGCCAGCATGTCCGCATGGTTCTTCAGAGACTTCGTGACAATCAACTTTATGCCAAAATGGAGAAATGTCTGTTTGAATGTCAATCTCTTCCTTTCCTAGGATACTTGGTCTCTGGCCAGGGACTACAAATGGATCCAGACAAACTCTCTGCCGTCTTAGATTGGCCACGCCCCTCCGGACTCCGTGCTATCCAACGTTTTTTGGGGTTCGCCAATTATTACAGACAATTTATTCCACATTTTTCCACCATTGTGGCTCCTATCGTGGCTTTAACCAAAAAGAATGCCAATCCTAAGTCATGGCCTCCTCAAGCGGAAGACGCCTTTAAACAGCTCAAGTCTGCCTTTTCTTCAGCTCCCGTGCTCTCCAGACCTGACCCATCTAAACCCTTCCTATTGGAGGTTGATGCCTCCTCAGTAGGAGCTGGAGCGGTCCTTCTACAAAAAAATTCTTCCGGGCATGCTGTTACTTGTGGGTTTTTTTCTAGGACCTTCTCTCCGGCGGAGAGGAACTACTCCATCGGGGATCGAGAGCTACTAGCCATTAAATTAGCACTTGAGGAATGGAGGCATCTGCTGGAGGGATCAAGATTTCCAGTTATTATTTACACCGATCACAAGAACCTCTCCTATCTCCAGTCTGCCCAACGGCTGAATCCTCGCCAGGCCAGGTGGTCTCTGTTCTTTGCCCGATTTAATTTTGAAATTCACTTTCGGCCTGCCGATAAGAACATTAGGGCCGATGCTCTCTCTCGTTCCTCGGATGCCTCGGAAGTAGAGCTCTCTCCGCAACACATCATTCCTCCTGACTGCCTGATCTCCACTTCTCCAGCCTCCATCAGGCAAACTCCTCCAGGGAAGACCTTTTCTCTCCACGCCAACGCCTCGGAATCCTCAAATGGGGTCACTCCTCCCATCTCGCAGGTCATGCGGGCATCAAGAAATCCGTGCAACTCATCTCTCGTTTCTATTGGTGGCCGACTCTGGAGACGGATGTTGTGGATTTTGTGCGAGCCTGCACTGTCTGTGCCCGGGATAAGACTCCTCGCCAGAAGCCCGCTGGTCTTCTTCATCCTCTGCCTGTCCCCGAACAGCCTTGGTCTCTGATTGGTATGGACTTTATTACAGACTTACCCCCATCCCGTGGCAACACTGTTGTTTGGGTGGTCGTTGATCGATTCTCCAAGATGGCACATTTCATCCCTCTTCCTGGTCTTCCTTCAGCGCCTCAGTTGGCAAAACAATTTTTTGTACACATTTTTCGTCTTCACGGGTTGCCCACGCAGATCGTCTCGGATAGAGGCGTCCAATTCGTGTCAAAATTCTGGAGGGCTCTCTGTAAACAACTCAAGATTAAATTAAACTTTTCTTCTGCCTATCATCCTCAATCCAATGGGCAAGTAGAAAGAATTAACCAGGTCCTGGGTGATTATTTACGGCATTTTGTTTCCTCCCGCCAGGATGACTGGGCAGATCTTCTACCATGGGCCGAATTCTCGTATAACTTCAGAGTCTCTGAATTTTCCTCCAAATCCCCATTTTTCGTGGTGTACGGCCGTCACCCTCTTCCCCCCCTCCCTACTCCCTTGCCCTCTGGTTTGCCCGCTGTGGATGAAATATCTCGTGATCTTTCCACCATATGGAAAGAGACCCAAAATTCTCTCTTACAGGCTTCATCACGCATGAAAAAGTTTGCTGATAAGAAAAGAAGAGCTCCCCCCATTTTTTCTCCAGGAGACAAGGTATGGCTCTCCGCTAAATATGTCCGCTTCCGTGTCCCTAGCTACAAATTGGGACCACGCTATCTTGGTCCTTTCAAAATTTTGTGCCAGATTAATCCTGTCTCTTACAAACTTCTTCTTCCTCCTTCTCTTCGTATTCCTAATGCCTTTCACGTTTCTCTTCTTAAACCACTCATCATCAACCGTTTCTCTCCCAAACTTGTTTCTCCCACTCCTGTTTCCGGCTCCTCGGACATCTTCTCCGTAAAGGAGATACTGGCCTCCAAGAAGGTCAGAGGGAAAACTTTTTTTTTGGTCGATTGGGAGGGTTGTGGTCCTGAAGAGAGATCCTGGGAACCTGAGGACAATATCCTAGACAAAAGTCTGCTCCTCAGGTTCTCAGGCTCTAAGAAGAGGGGGAGACCCAAGGGGGGGGGTACTGTTACGCCGAGCGCTCCGGGTCCCCGCTCCTCCCCGGAGCGCTCGCTACACTCTCGCTACTGCAGCGCTCCGGTCAGATCCACTGACCCGGTGCGCTGCGATACCGCCTCCAGCCGGGATGCGATTCGCGATGCGGGTGGCGCCCGCTCGCGATGCGCACCCCGGCTCCCGTACCTGACTCGCTCTCCGTCGGTCCTGTCCCGGCGCGCGCGGCCCCGCTCCCTAGGGCGCGCGCGCGCCGGGTCTCTGCGATATAAAGGGCCACTGCGCCGCTGATTGGCGCAAGTGGTTCTAATTAGTGTGTTCACCTGTGCACTCCCTATGTACACCTCACTTCCCCTGCACTCCCTCGCCGGATCTTGTTGCCATTGTGCCAGTGAAAGCGTTTCCTTGTGTGTTCCTAGCCTGTGTTCCAGACCTCCTGCCGTTGCCCCTGACTACGATCCTTGCTGCCTGCCCCGACCTTCTGCTACGTCCGACCTTGCTTCTGTCTACTCCCTTGTACCGCGCCTATCTTCAGCAGTCAGAGAGGTTGAGCCGTTGCTAGTGGATACGACCTGGTCACTACCGCCGCAGCAAGACCATCCCGCTTTGCGGCGGGCTCTGGTGAACACCAGTAGTGACTTAGAACCGGTCCACTAGCACGGTCCACGCCAATCCCTCTCTGGCACAGAGGATCCACCTCCTGCCAGCCGGCATCGTGACACCTCTTGCTCCTTTACCCTGCCTCTTCCTCCTTTTCCCTGCCTCTTCCTCCCTTTTCCCGTTTTCATCCACATTCCTCTTTCTTTCCCCCCTTTCCCTATCCGTCTTCCTATTTCCACCCCCCCCCCCTTGGAAAATGGTTTGTTCTTTCTTCCATCCCTGTCTGCCTGTGCGAACAGTGTTTTCCTCTAGCCAACTGGACAGTGTTGTCTTAATCCTTTCCTCCCCGCTTCATACTGTAAAATTACTCTGATAGGGAGTCTCACTGCTTACGAGTCATGGCCGTGGGCAGACGTATGCATTCCGCCTATAATTCTTAGTTAGTTTGGTTTTTGCTTAAATCTCTCTTGATTTGAGTATCCTGTTCTTTGTCTCATCACCCCCATATAGGGTTGGTGTGCGAGTTGCACACCCTTTGGGTGATAGTGTTAGAAACTGCCACTAGTGTCCTAGCGCAAGTGATTCTTGCTTTTTGCTTTTGTCCCTCCTTATAGCTCTACTAACCCGTTATCTCTCCTTATTGTTTATTTATTGATTTTTCTCTCTCCTTTCTTTCTTTTAGGTGCCTGTTCCTTGATGGTCGCCTTGAGTGTCCCGCCGCGCCCACATCGCCTCCCCTTGTCTGGACTACCAGCGGCCGTAGGATGGCGGAGGTAAAAGCTGCCACTTTAAACGTGCAGGGGTTTAATGTGCCGGAGAAGAGGTCTCAGATTCTTTATCACATGCATAAACAGAAAGTTAAGATCTTATGTTTGCAAGAGACCCATTTTAAAAAAGGACATATCCCGGACAGGTTGGGGCGGTACTTTACCACCTGGGCTCACAGCCCTAATCCTGACGCACGTTCCAAGGGAGTCTCTATCGGTTTTCACTGTTCGCTCCCTATTGATGTGCAAGCAGTGAAGGTGGACTCGGAGGCTCTCTATTTATTTGTTAAGGGTGCTTCCATTTATGCACCCAACACCTCCCAGGTACCATTCCTTATGAAAGCCTTGGAGGACTTGGAGACTTTCGCCCAGGGTATGCTGTTGGTGGGTGGGGACCTTAATCTCCCTCTCCAGCCTTTGTTGGACACTTCGACACAAAGCACTGCTATCTCTTACCGACAACTGAACAGACTCAGAAAACTGCTGCATTCTCTACAACTGTGCGATGTGTGGCGTTTCCAACATCCGGGGGACAAGGACTACACACATTTTTCTAGCCCTCAACGTATAGCCGACTTGATTATATTTTCCTCCCACACTTTTACTTATCCAGGCTTTCCTCCACACAAATTGATCACTTGTTTCTGTCGGACCATGCACCGGTTTACTGCACGCTCTCTATGCCTTCTCTGAGTAGACCGCAGTTCATGTGGCGTCTTAATGAGTCCCTACTCCTTGACACTGTGTGTTTGGCGGATTTGAGGAAAGCTGTGACTGATTTCCTTGCTGTGCATGCTTCTGACCAAACGCCCTTACCTGTACAATGGGAGGCGCTCAAATGTGTGATCCGAGGGGTCCTGATTAGTCATGGTACCCGTCTCAAACGTGAAAAAGCATCCAAATTGCAGGGCCTTTATGCTCATCTCTCTAGATTGGAGGCTTTACATAAACGCTCATTACAAGAAGCCACGCTGAGGGATCTCATTAGGATGCGACATGACATTTGTGCCTCGTTGAACGATTCATATAAACAGTTTCGCCAGTTCTGTTCGAGGGCGTTTTATGAATGGGGCAACAAGCCCGGGAAATACCTGGCCCAAGCTCTCAGATAGAGGAGGGCGTCGTTGTACGTCCCGTCTATCACTGCCCGAGATGGTAAGAAGACTCATCTCACTGATGAGATTCTGACGGCATTTGAGACATATTACTCTGAGTTATATAACCTCCCTACCCAGACCCAGGATACCTCTGCACCCTCCCCGAATGGTGCCCCTGTTGACTATATTCAGCAAACTGCTCTCCCCCGACTCCCAGAGGGAGAAATAGACTTTTTTGGATGCCCCCTTTACAGAGTAGGAAATATCTCATGCCATCTCACAGCTGAAGTCGGGTAAGAGTCCGGGCCCAGATGGCTATACGGCCAAATTCTTTAAGTCCCTGAAATATGTCCTCCTCCCTTTCCTGTGTAGAACCTTTAATTCCATCTCCCCCGAGAT
Source organism: Hyla sarda (assembly GCF_029499605.1). NCBI lineage: Eukaryota > Metazoa > Chordata > Amphibia > Anura > Hylidae > Hyla > Hyla sarda. The sequence goes on from NC_079190.1 coordinate 291,529,834, forward strand.
CAGGTTCCCGGCGGCGTCTCTGGGTGTTATTATAACTGTTATCCCCAAGGAAGGGCGGGACCCGAATTCATGCTCGAGTTATAGGCATATATCCCTCCTTAATGCAGACACAAAGTTGTTTGCAAAGATATTGGCAGACCGTATGGCATCCATCATTGGTCCTCTGGTCCACCCCGATCAATCAGGTTTCATCAGAACTAGAGAGGCTCGGGATAACACTGTGCGGGCCTACTCTATTGTGTGCAACAGAAAAAATGGCAACACACGCAATAGTAACTGCTCAAAGACTTCTTTTATATATTCAAGAGATTAATACATCTCACAGGAAAATAAAAATATTCACCCAAGTGCACAATAATATTTCAGCAGTGTCCAGCCAGAGATTTCATGGGCTCGCCAGGTTCTCAATCCTTGTGTGACCTGTGTCCATTAGTATGGCCATCTCCTACAATGAATGCTTGACAAAGAAGGTGTTTCCTTCGAAACGTTGCATTTACCGACACACCCTCGGGTGTAGGAGATGGCCGTACTAATGGACACAGGTCGCACAAGGATTGAGAACCTGGCAAGCCCATGAAATCTCCTGCTGGACACTGCTGAAATATTATTGTGCACTTGGGTGAATATTTTTCTTTTCCTGCGAGATGTATTAAATCTCTTGAATATATAAAAGAAGTCTTTGAGCAGTTACTATTGCGTGTGTTGCCATTTTTTCTGTTGGACACATTGGTTCTGAGTTCAGAGCGCTCAGGTGTAACCACGCTAATCCCATGCACGTGGCCCCCGATCATTATTTTTGGGCCTACTCTATTGTACATCGAGCTGTGGCAACCAAACAACCACTGATGCTCTTGTCCCTTGACGCCGAGAAGGCCTTTGATCGGGTGGACTGGAGGTTCATAGAGGCGTCATTGAGACAGATAGGACTGGGCCCGAACATGTTGGGTAGAATATTGGCCTTATACAGGGACCCGCAGGCTAGAATCAGAGTAAATGGTTCTCTTTCCTCCCCGATCACCATCCGCAACGGAACGAGACAGGGGTGTCCACTCTCCCCACTTTTATATGTTCTTTGTATGGAGTACCTCCTGATTGCTCTCAGATCTGACCCCCATATCCAGGGGTTCTCCCGGGATGGTAGTGTGCACCTCTGCTCGGCCTTTCCGGATGACCTGCTCCTCTATATCTCCTCTTCCCACACCTCTTTGCCCGCGGTCATGAGTGTCCTTAGCCGTGTCTCGCACTTCAGTAACCATAGGATTAACATGTCCAAAAGTGTAGCTCTAAATCTCACCCTCTCTGCCTCTGAAGTGTCACGACTGAAAAGGGAATACTCGTTTCGCTGGGCCACGGGCTCGATCAAGTATTTGGGCATACAGGTCCCAGTGAACCCTCAAGAGGGGTATAGTCTGAATTACCTGCCTCTGTTATGTACTTTAGAAGGGGACTTAACAAAAAGGTCGTCTGGGTTGTTTTCATGGATGGGCATGATAGGAATACTGAAAATTAATGTGTTACCCAGACTCATTTACCTTTTCCAGACGGTACCGGTATGCGTCCCACCCGCTTTCTTCTGCAGAGTAGACAAACTGTTTCGCTCCTTTATCTGGGCGGGGAGGCCGTCCAGGATTTCTAGGGCGGTTTTACTCAGGTGAAAGCAGTCGGGGGGGGGGGGGGGGGGCTGGCAGTCGCTGACTGCAAAGCCTACTATATGGCTGCCTCTCTGACCAGATTCCTGGATTTCCTATATGGCTCTCCTACCAGGAGATGGACGGAGGTAGAGCTCACCGACGAGGCCAGGGCTTTCCGAGCCCTACCATGGTTGCCTCCATATGCTCTGACGGGTGTTAGGCGGTCTACCTTCCCATGGGTCATAGGGGAACTGATCACGTTTTTCCAACGAAGTCTGTCTCATAGGTCTATCCCCTCACCCCCCTCCTGGGTAACCCTCTCTTTCCTCCTGGCCTTGCCCGCTCCTCTTTTTTGGGCTTTTCGGAACCTCCCACTCTGCCGATCAGGGGATTCCTTGAGGGTTCGATGATCCGCCCCTACACGGCTTTGGTGCCCGAGCACCTCCGCACGCCAGCACTGTACATGCAGTACCTCCATCTTAAACCTTTTGTAGACACTACGGGCCGGCAACTTCAACTGAATAGACCCCTTCTCCCATTTGAGGAATTGTGTGCCTCCTCCTCCCCGCTCACACGAACTGTTTCTCAGATATATGGATTACTCCTAGAAGAAGCAGAGCAGACTCTCCCGATGTTTGTGGGGGCTTGGGAGTCGTAACTATGCACTACGTTTGCTCCGTCAGACTGGTCAGTGGCCTTTAGATTGTGCCACAAGATGTCTATCTCTTGCCGAGCCCAAGAGACCAATTATAAAATCATGTCCCGGTGGTACAGAGTGCCCTCAGTTTTGCATAGAATCTACCCCTCAGTATCTGAGGCCTGCTGGCGGTGTGGGGGGACTCGAGGAAATTTGACAGGGTGTGGACCCCATGGCTTCTCCTAGATGTATCGGCTGACCCAACCCCCCCCCCCCCCCCCCTGGCTAGATTGTCCCAGTAGGTCTCCTACGGTGTGCTACTGGTCTCTCAGGGGAGGGCATTGGGAGGGGGGTTGGGGTTACCGGGAAGTATGCATGAGTGAATGAGTGGTTGTTTGTTGTATGGGGCTATATGTGTATTGCTCCCTGTCATTATGGAGGAGTCGGTCTCTGGACATTTACGCAGGCTGTTTATTTTGTTTATCTTGTTGATAATGACTGTTTATTATGATGCAAGATTTGAATAAATAAATACTTAAAAAAAAAAAAGAAACAGACTCCATGAGGGTGGTATGAGGGCCCAACGTCCACAGGTGGGGGTTGTTCTTACAGCCCAACACCGTGCAGGATGTCTGGCATTTTCCAGAGAACACCAAAATTGGCAAATTCACCACTGGCTCCCTGTGATCTTCACAGATGAAAGCAGGTTCACACTGAGCACATGTGACAGACATGACAGAGTCTGGAGACTACGTGGAGAACGTTCTGCTGCCTGCAACATCCTCCAGCATGACCGGTTTGGCGGTGGGTCAGTAATGGTGTGGGGTGGCATTTCTTTGGGGGCCACACAGCCCTTATGTGCTTGCCAGAGGTAGCATGAGATGTACTGAGATGAGATCCTCAGACCCCTTGTGAGACCATATGCTGGTGTGGTTGAGTTCCTCCTAATGCAAGACAATGTTAGACCTCATGTGGCTGGAGTGTGTCAGCAGTTCCTGCAAGAGGAAGGCATTGATGCTATGGACTGGCCCTCCCATTCCCCAGACCTGAATCCGATCTGGGACATCATGTCTCGCTCCATCCACCAACACCACGTTGCACCACAGACTGTCCAGTAATTGGCGGATGCTTTAGTCCAGGTCTGGGAGGACATCCCTGAGGGGACCATCCGCCACCTCCTCAGGAGCATGCCCAGGCATTGTAGGGAGGTCATACGGGCATGTGGAGGCCACACACACTACTGAGCCTCATTTTTACTTGTTTTAAGGACGTTACATCAAAGTTGGATCAGCCTGTAGTGTGGTTTTCCACTTTGATTTTGAGTGTGACTCCATATCCAGACCTCTATGGGTTGATAAATTTGATTTCCATTGATCATTTTTGTGTGATTTTGTTGTCAGCACATTCAACTATGTAAAGACGAAAGTATTTCATACCATTAGTTCATTCAGATCTAGGATGTGTTATCTTAGTGTTCCCATCATTTTTTTGAGCAGTGTATATATATATATATAGAGAGAGAGAGAGAGAGAGAGAGAGGAAAGGGGAGGAAAAAAAGGGGGGGGGGGGTACTAGAGGGAAAGAAAAGAAGAAAGAGAAAGAAGAGAAAGGAGGGGAAAGGGCAATAGGAGGCATAGCTTGACACTGGCTCTATGGCACTAGAGCTGCAAAGTAAAAAAAAAAAACAATCTGATTCCCACATTGGAGGTTAAATGTTCAGTTGTTAACCTGTTTATAAATGGTAATTTGCTATAAACTACTTCTTTACTCAACAAGAAAAGAGAGCATATTGGGATTTTTTTTGTGTGTGCTAAATTCATCAAAAAGACGCGCACTATATGATAAATTAGGCACAAATCCACACACCTTACCTAACTCATGGAAAAATCTTGTTGAAAGCACTTTTTTCTAAACCAGTGAAATTATTGACTTATAGACTTATGATTGACTGATAGACTTGCGCCAAAATGTAAGAAGGCACAATTCTTAAAGGGGTACTCCGGTGGAATATTTTTTTTTAAATCAACTGGTGCCAGAAAGTTGAACAGATTTGTAAATGACTTCTATTAAAAATCTTTACCCTTCCAGTACTTTTTAGCAGGTGCATGCTACAGAGGAAATTCTTTTCTTTTTGAATTTATTTTTTGTGTTGTCCACAGTGCTTTCTGCTGACACCTCTGTCCGTGTCATGAACTGTCCAGAGCAGCATAGGTTTGCAATGGGGATTTTCTCCTACTCTGGACAGTTCCTGATATGGGCATAAGGTGTCAGCAGAGAGCACTGTGGACAAGACAAAAAAGAAATTCAAAAAGAAAAGAATATAAATATATATTATAATTATAATTTAAAAACAGGGCTGCCATCAGAAATTTCGGGGCCCCTTACACAGCTCAAGGCCAGGGCCCCAGCAGTGTCTTTACCCCGAGTCTGCCCCCAGAGCGACCCCCCAACCCTTTTTTTTTAGGTTATAGCAGTTTGAAGTGCAGTAAAACACTGTGCTGCAAAGTATTTTACTACGCCACGCTCTGCTATTGTTACGCCGAGCGCTCCGGGTCCCTGCTCCTCCCTGGAGCGCTCGCGGCGTTCTTCCCTCTGCAGCGCCCCGGTCAGACCCACTGACCGGGAGCGCTGCACTATCACTGCCGGCGGGGATGCGATCCGTGTAGTGGATCTCCTCCACCAGCTCCTGCTTCTCCTCCGCAGCAAGTTGCCACTTCCAGACTCCGCTTGTCCCTACCTGACAAGTTCGATGGGAACTCTAAATTGTGCCATGGGTTCCCAGTGTTCCTTGCACCTAGAGATGATGTCAGACCAATTCCCCACTGAACGGTCTAAGATGGCTTTCGTGGTCAGTCTCCTGTCTGGAAAGGCCTCTTTCGTTAATAGGTTCAGTATCCCAGTAACCCGTCTCGTCAAACCGCTCTTTATCTCTTCTGTTAACGGAGAAAAATTAGACTGCACTGGGCGCTACCGCACTGAACCCCTGCCCATGAGCATTGGACTTCACCATGAAAAAACTTAATTTTTCGTTCTGCCTAACTGCACCTCTGAAGTTCTTCTCGACCTGCTGTGGCTCCAACGTCATGCTCCTACCCTCGACCACCGACCACCGGGGAGATCAAAAGTTGGGGTCCTTCTTGTCACAAACAATGCCTCACATCTGCTCCCACTTGTCATACCCCTGAGGCTCCACCTTTACCGGGCCCTCCCAAGGCTTACCAGGACTTTTCTGATGTTTCCTGCAAAAAACAAGCAGAGATCTTTCCTCCTCATAGCCTCCTTCCTGGTACCACTCCGCCCCGTGGCAGGATTCTCCCTCTGCCCCCCTCCCCATTCCCACTTCTTCTGGAGTTCCTGCCGTAGATGAAGTAACCCGGGACTTCTCCGTTATCCGGAAGGAGACTCAAGAGTGTCTCCTATTGGCCTCGTCTCCTATGAAGGGACATGCAGATAAAAAGAGGGGGAGACCTAAGGGGAGGGGGTACTGTTACGCCGAGCGCTCCGGGTCCCTGCTCCTCCCCGGAGCGCTCGCGGCATTCTCCCCTCTGCAGCGCCCCGGTCAGACCCGCTGACCGGGAGCGCTGCACCGTCACTGCCGGCAGGGATGCGATCCGCGTAGCGGGACACGCCAGTCCGTGGGTCGCATCCCAATCTACTCACCTGTCCCGTTCCCTGGCTGTCAGATCCCGGCGCACGGCCCCGCTCTCTAGGGCGCGCGCGCACCGCCTCTCTGAGATTTAAAGGGCCAGTGCACCATTAATTGGTGCCTGGCCCAATCAGTGTAATTAGCTTCCATCTGCTCCAGGCTTATTTAAACCCACTTCCCCTTCCTGTCCTTGCCGTATCTTGTTGCCTTAGTGCCTAGTAAAAGCGTTTTGTGAGTGCCTTTACCAGTGTTTCCAGACCTTCTGCCGTTGCCCTTGACTACGAACCTTGCCGCCTGCCCTGACCTTCTGCTACGTCTGACCTCGCCTCTGTCTAGTCCTCCTGTACCACGCCAGTTTCAGCAGTCAGTGAGGTTGAGCCGCTACCGGTGGACACGACCTGGTTGCTACCGCCGCAGCAAGACCATCCCGCTTTGCGGCGGGCTCTGGTGAAAACCAGTAGCAACTTAGAACCGGTCCTCCGGTACGGTCCACGCCAATCCCTCTCTGACACAGAGGATCCACCACCAGTGTCCTCGCTGCATACCAGTCCGGATCCTGACAGCTATAATCTAATATACCCTATTCTTAATACTGTGAAACCACCCTAAAATTTGCAAATATTCCCACATACCAGGGGAGAGTTATAAAAACCTGTGCAGAGGAAAAATTGAGAAGTTGCTCATAGCAACAAATCAGATTGCTTCTTTAATTTTTAAGAAAGTCCCTGAAAAAAAAAGAAGCCACCTGATTGGTTGCTGTCAGGCCCAAGGCCTGATTATTAAAATCCTATATGCGTATTATAAATTATAACTGTGTGTGATGGATTATCCAAGACATGGGTGAGAGGTCATTCAGACGGTGTTTCCTGTGTTTTTTGTGTATTGCATTTTATTGGGGGTCTGACTGTTTGTTTGTATCTCCTTTGAAGTCAGAGGCTCTTTTGAAGCAGAATGTAAGGGGCACTCTGGTCCCATCATATAATCAACCAGATAAGAGGGCCAGGAACAGAGATGCCCCCCTGGTGGGATCAGAGGGGAGGGGGGAATGGAGTCTCCCTCCAAAAAGGCAGATATATAATATTTATCAATGCTAGACTCAGGGTGTTCAATGCTGTGCAACAAGCTGACAAGACCATCCTAAGAACAGCTGGAACTCACTCTCATGGACTGCTATATAATCATGCTGTAAGAACTTCATATTTTGTTTTCTGAACTTGCATTGCCAAACTCTTTCATATTTTTATAACTGTATGTCATTTGTTTCTGTATTTTTATATAGTCAGCACTGTGATACCTTTTATCAGATTAAATGTTTAATCAGCTCTGGTCTTTGATCTCTTTCTGAAGGCAGCTCTGGTGGAAACACGTTTATCTAAGGGTTAATTTGGTGACTTGCTGGGACTAGTAGTGGATACCCGGAGGTCTGGTGGCCTTAACCCTTGCACCATCACACTCTCTCTAGCGTCTTGGCTGGACCGATAGGGTGTGATCGTGACAACTGGTGGCAGCGTCGGGATATATTTAGAGATTTTTAGTGCTTGCTGGATTTTACCTGTAAGGAAATCTTAGCACTAAAAAGAAATTGCATACATATTCTTGTGGGTAAATTCTAAAGACAGAGCTCAGTGCTGGTTTAAAAGACATACAAAAAGAGTGCAAGACAGTTCTGTCCTCCCCATCTTCTGCTTTACCTCCTCTGTCTCATCTCGGAAATATGGAGGCATATCGCAAGCAGTCCAAGCCTGCACTGGAGCTAATGTGCCAAGAAAAGGACATCCCTACTGCAGGAAAGAACAAGGAACAACTTATTGCTAATCTTGTGGAGTATGATGACCGTGCAGAAGAGCTGAGTGACATGAGACAAAGTCCTACGGCTGGAACTGCCATCCAAGGACTGATATCTCCTGGGGAATACAACATTACTCCCCATCAGGACAGTACTCCACATGAGGCCTTGGACTCTTATATGCGGACTGCCTTACAACACCTTGGGAATGTAGATGCCAATATGAAACTCCAACTGCTTCTCCAGTACCAAACTGCTGAGAGAGAGGCTCAGGCATGAGCCGCAGAGAGAGAGGCCCAGACACGAGCCGCAGAAAGAGAGGCCCAGGCACAAGCCGCAGAAAGAGAGGCCCAGCAAAGGCATGAACTGGAGGTTCTGAGGCTGAGAGGGGATGCTTCATCCGCACGGAGTGATGTGCAGGATCAAGAAGACCACAAACCCTGCTTGGAGCATTTCCCCATGTTGGAGAAAGATGGTGATCTGGATGTGTTCCTGAGGGGATTTGAAAAGGTTTGCCGACAGTTCCATCTACCTAAGGAACAGTGGGGATGATATCTAACCCCACGTCTGCGAGGGAAAGCTCTGGATGTGTTTGCTTCGCTTCCCTCTGAAAGTGACCAGGACTATGAGGCAATAAAATCTGCCCTGCTAAAAAGTTTTAATCTGACTCCAGAGGCTTATCGGAAAAGATTTAGGACTTTGCAACAAAATGCCATGGAAAGCTGCACTGAACATGCAGGTCAGCTAAGGACTGCAGTCAGGCAATGGACTGGGGGCCTACAAGTCACTACCTATGAGGCCCTGGAGGACTTGATGGTCCTGGATCAGTTTCTCCAAACACGGAGCTTTGAAGCCAGAGTGGATATTGGACCGCAAGCCCAAGACAGCAATGGAAGCAGCAGAACTAGGAGATGACTTTGCCAATAACCGGGCGCCAGCAGCAAAGCGTGGATCTGCACAAGCTGGAGCAAGTACCTGGAGGGGAGCCACACACCCACAGAGCACCACCAGCAGCACCAAGCCAGCCGGAAAATTCTTGCCATCATCCCCAAAAGCAACAGGAGCCACATTTGGTCAGGGGGACACCCGCCGATGTTACAGATGCAACAATATTGGGCACCTGAGTGCCACTTGCCCCAACAAAAATAATTCTCCACCAGTAGCTGGAGGACACACAGCTGTTCTTCTGGTGTCCGGAGCGGTGGAGAAAAGAGCTGATAACCTGCAGAGTGTAACTGTGGGTGACCGGGTGACAGTGGGGTTACGAGATTCTGGAGCCTCATTTACCTTGGTGCGGCCTGAAGTGGGGGATACAGAGGACATCATCCCTGGAAGAACCATGGCTTTAAAAGGAATTGGAGGTGTGCGACCTGCTGTGCCCATGGCCCGTGTGTACCTGGATTGGGGTACAGGCAAAGGTTTGCGGGAGGTGGGGTCTCTGAGGACATCCCTGTTAATGTTCTGTTGGGGAATGATTTGGGTCGGATGCTCTGTCATTATGCTCCAGAGGACACTACCTGCACACCGGATGGGCTAGGAGAGAGCCCTGTTCATTCTGAGGTACTGTGCGAGACTTTGGGAGACACTGCGAAACGTGATAACTGGGAGGGAGTGCAGGGGATTGATAATTAATAATTAAAAGGAAGGGAGGATGATGATGCAAGGGGCAAGCTGTGTGACTTGCAAGCCCCAGCAGAGGAAGGTGGAGATGCTAGTTCCCCTGGGGGAAATGTGCTCCCTGATACCACGAGATGGGGGGAGGGAAATGAGCATTTCCGGGAAGCTCTGCGCAGTTATCCTTCCCTTGAAGGGCTGAGACAACGTGCTGAACATACAGGTGTTGACACCGATGGGCATCGGGTATATTGGGAAAATGATATCTTGTACTGGGAGTCCCTTTCCAAAGGCATGCTAGGGGCCCAGGAGAGAGAAAGGCAGTTAGTGGTTCCTAGACAGTACAGGAAAGAGCTGCTGAGGTTGGGCCATGAGACCCCCCTGTCAGAACATTTGGGAGTGGCCTATGCGGTCATAGAGAAGGAATGTCTAGCTGTGGTCTGGGCTTTGCAAAAATTACAGCCATACCTGTATGGCAGGGATTTTAATGTCATAACTGATCACAACCCTCTACATTGGTTGGACAGAGTGTTCGGTAACAATGGCACCTTGAAACAAATGCTAAAAACATTTTTAGAATCGGAGGGCAGAGACTGGGAAAAGTATTTACCCCATCTGTTATTTGCTTACAGGGAGGTACCCCAAGAGCCTACAGGTTTCTCGCCCTTTGAGTTATTATATGGTCACAAAGTGCGGGGACCCCGAGATTTAGTTAGTGAAGAATGGGAAGGGGGGCTACCTGCCCCTGAGACTTCTGTGGTGGAGTATGTTCTGAGATTCAGGGACAGGATGCAGGCATTGACTGGGCTGGTACAGGACAGCCTCATAGCAGCACAGTCCAGGCAGAAGTACTGGTATGATCACAATGTAAGGGACCGGGTCTATGAAGTGGGACAGAAGGTAATGGTTCTGAACCCCATGAGGCAGAATAAGTTGCAGGCTGCCTGGGAGGGTCCCTTCCCCATTTTGCAGTGCCTAGAACCCACCACATATGTAGTTGCCCTTGATGAGAAAGGTCAGAGGCAGAGACAGTACCACATTAATATGCTAAAGGCATACTATGACCCTGAGGAGGCGGTACTCAGTGTATGCAGTGCACCAGAGGAAGGGCTGGGTAGGGATCCCCTACTAGACCTAGTGGAGGAAGCTAAGAGCCAGGGATCCCTTCAGGATGTAGAGATCAATCCACAGCTTTTAGTTGCAAAGAAAAGACAGCTAAATGAGGAAATAGGCCCCTTCAGTGCCATCTTTGCCTGGAAATGCAGGGCCTGTGGTATCAAGAAAAAAAATAGATGGTTAAGGGAGACAGATCTATCAGCCTGGATAGACAAGATCTCTCTGTCTCCATCTTAAGGGGGAGGTGTCGGGCCCAAGGCCTGATTATTAAAATCCTATATGCGTATTATAAATTAAAACTGTGTGATGGATTATCCAAGACATGGGTGAGAGGTCATTCAGACGGTGTATCCTGTGTTTTTTGTGTATTGCATTTTATTGGGGGTCTGGCTGTTTGTTTGTATCTCCTTTGAAGTCAGAGGCTCTTTTGAAGGAGGATGTAAGGGGCACTCTGGTCCCATCATATAATCAACCAGATAAGAGGGCCAGGAACAGAAATGCCCCCCTGGTGGGATCAGAGGGGAGGGGGGAATGGAGTCTCCCTCCAAAAAGGAAGATATATAATATTTAACAATGCTAGACTCAGGGTGTTCAATGCTGTGCAACAAGTTGACAAGACCATCCTAAGAACAGCTGGAACTCACTCTCATGGACTGCTATATCATCATGCTGTAAGAACTTCATCTTTTGTTTTCTGAACTTGCCTTGCCAAACTCTTTCATATTTTTGTAACTGTATGTCATTTGTTTCTGTATTTTTATATAGTCAGCACTGTGATACCTTTTATCAGATTAAATGTTTCATTAATCAGCTCTGATCTTTGATCTCTAAATATATGAGCTCACCTTTCTGAAGGCAGCTCTGGTGGAAACATGTTTATCTAATGGTTAATTTGGGGACTTGCTGGGACTAGTAGTGGATACCCAGAGGTCTGGTGGCCTTAACCCTTGCACCATCACACTCTCTCTAGCGTCTTGGCTGGACCGATAGGGTGTGATCGTGACAGTTGCTATGGGAAACTGCTCCATTTTTCTTCTGTACAGGTTCTGATAAATCTCCCCACTGACCATACAGAGGTAGATACCAGAAGGCACTCTGCAGACTGTATAAATGATTACAATTACATTTAGATACTCACAGGGGACGTCTTCCCTGATCGGAGTCGTTCACGTTTTCTTTTTTTTTCCACCATCCGGCCCAGGGAAACATGAAGACTTTTACTGGCCAAGACTTGTCTCCACAGAACCTTTCAGAGCAACCAGACAAACATTTTAGGCTTATTTCTCCAGCACAAAGTCCACCTCTATATAATTGTAGACCCTCCTCTATGCCCCCATACACACCTCCTCTGTGCCTTCCATACATTGTTATAGGCTGCCTTTGTGCCCCCATAGGAAGTTATAGGCCCCTTTGTGCCCCCATAGTTAGTTATAGGCCCCCTTTTGTGCCCCCATAGGTAGTTATAGGTCCCCTTTTGTGCCCCCATAGGTAGTTATAGGCCCCCTTTGTGCACCCATAGGTAGTTATAGGCCCCCTTTGTGCCCCTATAGGTTGTTATAGGCCCCCTTTGTGCCCCCATAGGTAGTTATAGGCCCCCTTGTGCCCCCCATAGGTAATTATAGCCCCCCCTTTGAGCCCCCATAGTTAATTATAGGCCCCCTTTTGTGCCCATATAGTTAGTAATAGGCCCCTTTGTGCCCCCATTGTTAGTTATAGGCCCCTTTTGTGCCCCCATAGTTAGTTATAGGCCCCCTTTTGTGCCCCATAGTTAGTTATAGGCCCCTTTTTGTGCCCCCACAGTTAGTTATAGGCCCCCTGTACCCCCTTAGTAATTATAGGCCCATGTGCCTCCACAGACATACTGCCTCCAGCCATACACAGTATATAGCTGGAGGCCGTATGTCTGTGCTCCGACCACTGCTCCTCTGGTCCGGGGCCCATGGGTCCGAGAAATAAGCCCCTGGACTGGAGGAGCACTGGTCAGAGCATTGAAGGCAGCCTGCTGTGGTTACCTTCCTGGCCAGCCAGTTGGTTGGTCAGTCACCTGGCTTCCTGGCTGCTACTCCGCTTCGGCTCTTCTTGGGGGGGCCGCTCTCCTCTGATTTCAGGGCCGGCATGCAGCGTCATAGCGCTGCGGACATGCCCACGCGCGGCACGTTAATAACTCCCAGCGACCATTTCAGTTTTAAAGTGACAGCGGACGCCGGGCTCAGAGGTATATGTGGCCGGGACTGTGTGACTGACTGGCTGTCAGTCAGTGTAAAATGATGAGCCCCCACCTCCACCCCCATCCTCAGCAGTCAGTGAGTGACAGTCACTCACTGACTGACAAGAAATTTGAAAAATAAATAAATAAAAAAAGAGTTTTGGTCCCGGCCGGGCCTCCTGGGGGTCCGGGCCCCTTACAGGGGAACCCCCCCCCCCCCCCCCTGATTGCGGCCCTGTATTAAAAAAAAAAAAAAAAAACTTCACTTATCTCTGGTGCCCAGACACGATCCTTTTCATATCAGAAATCGTGACACCAGGGCTCAGAGTGACGTGAGGACCCAGTGTGTCATACTGCTTCTCAACCAATCTCCAGCTGCAGAGATCCCTAAGTACAGTGCTCAGGTAATACAATAGGATCACATTTTCTATACTAACTTCTTCTGGGCATACAGCCTCTGTCTGGGGGATGCATTGCAAGTGAGGGGGAGTGGCAACTATCCTTAACCACACACCCCTCCCTCTTCAAATGTAAGCTTTTGAATTGATAGTGGATCCTGCTTTATGCCCAGAAGAGGTGAGTAGAATGAGCATGTTAGGATCCCATCCAAAGTGAGGTCAACTCCATGTGGAGGATGGGGGACATATTTTGATGAAACTGCGTTAAGAGCCTTAATTTACTATGAGTGAGTAGGCTATCAATGAAAAAAATATTAACAACATTTTCCCTCCATGTTAAACCACTTAAATTTACAAAATGACTTAAGGGTCATTCACACATCATAAGGCTGTGTTCACATCTTTCGGTTTTTATTTGCTAATATTAACTACAAAGCCAGGAATGGATCATAAATTGAGGACATGTATAAAAAAAATACTGAGACTTCTCCTTTTTTCACATCCATTTCTGCCTTTCTTTTAAATAACTTCAATTAACAACCTTAACGTGTGAGCACGCCCTTAATGAAATGTGTTTCTTGGAACATGCATTGAGAATATATGGTTAAAGATTAAGTATATACTTATCAAATATTGCCAACTTTAAAATGACCTAGTTTTACCTAGTTGTGGGATGGAGGAAGTGGATATTTGTTGCATCATCTGGGACTGTCTGGTTATTCAGAATTATTGGGCAAAACATTTTCAAGAACTCAGGAACTAAGGAGGAAGAAAATATTAAGTGAAGCTTCCTCTCTTAGGTTCTTGTAGGCGATATTGGGGAATTGGTCTAATAATGAAGTTTGGAAGGATCTAGTTTTGCAATTATTTGTGTGCAATAATTCTGATCCTTAGAGTTTGACTGTCTAATAGAACTCCAGAATTTCTTCTAGCTTGGCATCATTTTGTAGAAAAATTTTGGAGATATGACTCTTACAGTGCCCAAAATCCAAAAAAGGGCTAGTTATGTACAGAAGGGTTTGGAGTAAATTATCTGATTAGAAGTCGTAATATTATGTAGCAATCCCTGTGTTGTCTTTTTTTCCCTCTAGCTCCAGGGGGTGGGGGTTGGGGTTATGGGTTCTCCTAGAGGTATTAAAGGGGTACTTCGCTGCTCAGCGTTTGGAACAAACTGTTCCAAATGGTGCAGCCAGCTCCGGGAGCTTGTGACGTTATAGCCCCGCCTCCTCATGATGTCATGTCTCGCCCCCTCAATGCAAGTCTATGGGAGGGGGCGTGACAGCCGTCACGCCCCCTCCCATAGACATGCTTTGAGGGGGCAGAGTGTGTTGTGATGAGGGGGCGGGGCAATGACATCAGTGCTCCGGCACCGGCTCCAGCGTTCGGAACAGTTTGCTCCAAACGCTGAGCAGTGGAGTACCTCTTTAACTACATGTTGTTTAAAAAAAAAATCTAGGTATGTAAAGTTGTATTGTTCTTTGACATTCAGGAAAAAAGGAAAAAAAAGATTCAGTATGACTTTTAAGTCTTTTCCTTGGCTCTCTGTGTATAAATGTTCACACATAAAAGTCTGTCAGTAATAAAATGAGACAGCTTTGAGAAGTTATCCTGTGTGAATGACAAGTTATTAGAAATGAGCGAACTTACAGTAAATTCGATTCGTCACGAACTTCTCGGCTCGGCAGTTGATGACTTATCCTGCATACATTTATTCAGCTTTCAGGTGCTCCCGTGGGCTAGAAAAGGTGGATACAGTCCTAGGAGACTCTTTCCTAAGACTGTGTCCACCTTTTCCAGCCCACCGGAGCACCTGAAAGCTGAACTCATTTATGCAGGATAAGTCATCAACTGCCGAGCCGAGAAGTTCGTGACGAATCGAATTTACTGTAAGTTCGCTCATCTCTACAAGTTATACTAAATCTAAACCACAAAACTCTATGTAAATGTATGTAAACCTTTAGCAGATAGAGCAGTGTGTGCAACATAATGCTCACTTAAAAAAAATGTTGTATCATGATTTAATTTTTTATTCCTGGCAGTATCATACCAGACTATTTAAAGGGGTACTTCACTGGTCATCGTTCAGAACATTTAGTGATTCTGAGATAGTTTTTTTTTTTTCCGTTACACATTGTACTTTATGCTAGTAGTAAATTGTGTTTAATATGTTTATCATACACCATATATGTTTATCATACACCATATACAGAGCTGTGTGTTAGGTTTTGTTTCTGTTAGGTTTTGAGCTATAGATTTTATTGGTACCATTATTGGGTACATTAATTGGGTAAAAATTTTGAAAAATGTTTGGGGAGACAAGATGAAAAAAAATATATTTGATTTATGTTAAAGTTTTCTTGTTTTTTTGGCATTCACTGTGTAGTATAAATTACATGTTCTCTTTACTCTGTGGGTTGGTAAAATTAAGGTGATAGACAAGTTATTAAAAAAATGTTAATGTTTTTTTGACCTATTCACAACAAAACCACTCTTTTTTCGGTCAACCCAGTTGTGTGAGACGAGCTGAACCTTTTATTGATACAATTTGTGCGATACATGCTACCTTTTTGATCATTTTTATTCAGCTTTTTTGGAGGCAAGACAAATAAAATTCATTTCAGGCCTGCTTTTTGTTTTTTTTCTCACAGTGAGATCAATAACATAGTTTTATAGAAAAGTTCTTTATGCATGCAACAATATCTATTGTATTACGTCTTTTTTTTCTGATAATATAGGGCTTTATTAGGGGCATTTATTTTACACTATATTATTTTCTAAAACATCTAATTTTCTTTGTCCCCTTTGGGGAATTAAAGCTGCAATGATCTGATCACTGATATAATACACAGCAGTAAATCTGTACTGCTGTATATGATATATACCTGTCAGTATTACCTGTGAGACTCAGCCTGTGTCTGGGCCTCACAGGCTACTGTACATGGTAGATTCGGAGGCAAGATCTGGTCTCAGAATGCCATGGCAACAATGTGAACATAGCGACCGCATCAAGGGGGTCGCTGATGAGTGACAGAGAGAGCCGCCTCCCCCTGTCAATTTTATAGATGTAGTGGTCGACATACTGCGACATCTACAGGGTTAAACTGCTGAAAACAGTGCGATCTTCAGTCTCAGAAGTTGCAGTGGAATCACATTTGTATCTGAGTCCCACCACCGATCCCATGTGCTCTGTTTCAGAGCTCATGGGATCAGTATGACATGCATTTACATGAATTCGTAGGAACTTATACCCACCTTTGGCGTAAATATATGGGATAGGTGGAAAGGAGGTTGAGAGACATGGATAAAAATGTATATGTTAATGCTACTAGTAAAAAGTAAAAAAAAAAAAAGCTACACTTACCTACCCTAGGTCCCCTGCAAACTCCCATTTTCTCCTTTCAGTTCCCCGATGCTTCTGTCTGCCTCCTAGACAAAAGTGCGGTGCAGTATCCGCACGCTTAGCCAATCACTGACCGAGAGAGGACGCCAAACTCAAAGGAGTCCAGTCTAATTGGTTGCTATCCGTTGCATCCTTTGTGTGGACATTTTTGTACACTATCTATTTTTTATTTTGTACTTGTAGTCAATCACTTTAACTTGTTTTAAACATTAAGGGTAGGGTCACACATGTTGTATTTTTCAGATTATTTTGCTGCATATTTTCTACAGCTGAATTTGCCACCCATTGACTTCAAAGAGAATATGCAGCAAAATTCACTGCAAAATACAGCACTTGTGCCCCAACTCTTAACCACTTAAGGACCAATGGCGTACAGGTACGCCTTTGCTCCCTGGTACTTAAGGACCAAGGACGTACCTGTACGCCTGTGGGAATTCCGGTCCCTGCCACGCGCTGGGCGGGGACCGGACTGGGGTGACTGCTGATATCTATCAGCAGGCACCCTGCGCAAATGCCCAGGGGGGTCATCAGACACCCCAATGTCGATGATCGCCTCAAATCGCTAGTGAATTCACACTAGCGATTTGCGCCAATTCTTGGTCATGCGGGTCTATGGTGACCCGGAATATAAGGGAGATTGCGGTTGTCAAAGACACCTACGATTCCCCTGAAGGGATAGGAGTGAGGTGGCAGGGGTGCCACCCCTCCTAACCCTGCTATTGGTGGCCAGAAGCGACGACCAATAGCAGATCGGGGGCGGGGGGATTAACTTTCGGTTTCCCCGTTCTGCCCACCCACAATAGGCCGGGCAGGACGGGGAAACCGAAGAGGTCCGACGGCAGAAGATCCACTTACCCATCCGGAGGCTGCGGGCGACGGTGATCGGAGGGCAGCGATGTCGTGCGGCTGGCTCGCTGGATCGTAAGGAAGCCGGTGAGTTGCCTAGCAACATCTGGAGGGCTACAGTCTGAGACCACTATACAGTGGTCTCTAAACTGTAGCCCTCCAGATGTTGCAAAACTACAACTCCCAGCATGCCCAGACAGCTTTTTTGGACATGCTGGGATTTTTAGTTTTGCAACAGCTGGAGGGCTACAGTTTGAGACCACTATAAAGTGGTCTCTAAACTGTAGCCCTCCAGATCTTGCAAAACTACAACTCCCAGCATGCCCACACAGCAGTTTGCTGTCTGTGCATGCTAGGTTTTGTAGTTTTGCAACATCTGGAGGGCCACAGTTTGGAGATCACTGTGCAGTGGTCTCTAAACTGTAGCTCTCCAGATGGTACAAAACTGCAAATCCCAGCATACCCAAACAGCAACCAGCTGTCTCGGCATGCTGGGAGTTGTAGTTGCGTACCTCCAGCTGTTGCATAACTACATCTCTCAGCATGCCCTTCGGCGAACAGTACATGCTGAGAGTTGTAGTTTTGTAACAGATGGAGGCACACTGGTTGGAAAATACTGACTGAAAGTACAACTTCCAGCATGCACTGTCTGTCAGTACATGCTGGGAGTTGTAGTTTTGAAACAGCTGGAGGTTTGCCCCCCATGTTTACAGTGAGCTTCTTGCTTCAAGTTTTTGCTGCAGCACAAACTCCTAGCAGGAAACTCACCATAACCCGCCAGTGCGAATGTACCCTAAAATCACTACACTACACTAACACATAATAAAGGGTAAAACCCTACATATAAACCCCCTTACACTGTATCCCCCCCCCCCAATAAAAATGAAAAACGTATTGTACGGCAGTGTTTCCAAAACGGAGCCTCCAGCTGTTGCAAAACAACAACTCCCAGCATTTCCGGACAGCCACTGACTGTCCAGGCATGCTGGGAGTTTAGCAACAGCTGGAGGCACCCTGTTTTGGAATCAATGGCGTAGAATACCCCTATGTCCACCCCTATGCAATCCCTAATTTAGTCCTCAAATGTGCATGGTGCTCTCTCACTTCAGAGCTCTGTCGTATTTCAAGGAAACAGTTTAGGGCCACATATGGGGTATTTCCGTGCTCGGGAGAAATTGCACTACAAATTTTGGGGGCTTTTTCTCCTTTTACCCTTATGAAAAGGAAAAGTTGGGGTCTACACCGGCCTGTTATTGTAAAAAATAAAAAGTTTTACACTAACATGCTGGTGTTGCCCAATACTTTTTATTTTCACAAGAGGTAAAAGGAAATAAAGACCCCCAAAATTTGTAACACAATTTCTCCTGAGTACAGAAATACCCCATATGTGGGCATAAAATGCTCTGCGGGCACACAACAAGGCTCAGGAGTGAGAGCGCACTATGTACATTTGAGGCGTAAATTGGTGATTTGCACAGGGGTGGCTGATTTTACAGCAGTTCTGACATAAACGCAAAAAAATAAATACCCACATGTGGCCCCATTTTGGAAACTACACCCCTCACAGAATATAACATGGGGTATAGTGAGCCTTAACACCCCACATGTGTTTCACAAATTTTCGTTAAAGCAGGATGAGAAAATGAGAGAATTTTTTTTTTCACTAAAATGCTGGTGTTACCCTAAATTTTTCATTTTCACAAGGGAAAATAGGGAAAAAGCCCCCCCAAATTTGCAACTCCATTTCTTCTGAGTATATAGATACCCCATATGTGGATGTAAAGTGTTCTGCTGGCGAACTACAATGCTCAGAAGAAAAGGAGCGCCATTGGGCTTTTGAAGAGAAAATTTGTCTGGAATTGAAGGCCATGTGTGTTTACAAAGCCCCCATAGTGCCAGAACAATGGACCCCCCCCTTATGTGACCCCATTTTGGAAACTACACCCCTCACGTAATGTAATAAGGGGTATAGTGAGCATTTACATACACCCCACAGGTGTCTGACAGATTTTTGGTACAGTGGTCCATGAAAATGAAAAATGTAATTTTTCATTTGCACAGCCCACTGTTCCAAAGATCTGTCAAACGCCAGTGGGGTGTAAATGTTCACTGCACCCTTTATTAAATTCTGTGAGGGGTCTAGTTTCCAAAATGGGGTCACATGTGGGGGGGGGGGGTACACTGTTCTGGCACCATTGGGGGCTTTGTAAACGCACATGGCCCCCGACTTCCATTCCAAACAAATTCATTGTAGTGCGCCAGCAGAGCACTTGACGTCCACACATGGGGTATTTCCATACTCAGAAGAAATGGGGTAACACATTTTGGGGGTAATTTTCTCCTATTACCCCTTGTAAAAATGTACAATTTGGGGAAAACCTGCATTTTTGTGAAAAAAATGTTTTTTTATTCATTTACACATCCAACTTTAACAAAAAGATGTGAAATACCTGTGAGGTGATAAGGCTCACTGTACCCCTTGCTACGTTCCTTGAGGGGTGTAGTTTCCAAAATAGTATGCCATGTTGTTGGCACCACAGGGGCTTCCTAAATGCGATATGCCCCCCAAAAACCATTTCAGCAAAATTTGCTTTCCAAAAGCCAAATGTGACTCCTTCTCTTCTGAACATTTTAGTTCACCCGCAGAGCATTTTACGTCCTAACATTGGGTATTTCCATATTCAGAAGAGATGGGGTTACAAATTTTGGGGGGCATTTCCTCCCATTACCATTTTATAAAAAAAAGGTAAATTTGGGGAAAAAACTGCACTTTAGTGAAATTTTTTTTTCATTTACACATCCGACTTTAACGAAAAGTCGTCAAACATCTGTGGGGTGTTAAGGCTCACTGGACCCCTTGTTACGTGCCTTGAGGGGTGTAGTTTCCAAAATGGTATGCCATGTGGGGGGCTTTCTGCTGTTCCGGCACCATAGGGGCTTCCTAAATGTGACATGCCCCCAAAAACCATTAGGCCCCAGGAAAGGGAACATCGATAAGCTATTACTACAAGAGGAGATGAGGTGGATTTACCGCCTCAAAAGTAGAAGTCCATACGGCTTAAATGAAGACTTTACATATGTAGCGTTCCTGGAATGATTAATCACGAAGATAACATACCAGATATAAGACTGTAAACCCCAGTATAGATTACTTCGGACACCCACATATTCAACAAACTATACTCAATATAGACATCAGAGAATAACAACTTACCTCAGGTTCCACCGGTATTGTATCGGTCTGTAAGACGCCTAAAAAACAAAAACACAAATAAAAATCATAATGAGAATAAGCAATAAAGTACTATTGGCAACATATGAATAAGCGTATTAATAAAATCTATAGTATATATGATCGACAAGCCCCTCCAAGTTTAGTGATATAGATTCAATAACTATTCTATGCTGCCCTTTTGAACAAGAATGAAAATAAGACTAAGTGTCTAAATATGCGCATATATTAACACTTGTAAAGGGACTTAATTCCCTAAGCGCAAGAACATGCGCATTGTGCACATATGTGCCGGTGTGAGACCGGAATTATTTCTAAGTGCAGTGACATGCGCCAAATAAGTATACCCAGACCGGACCCTGGTTATGCGCGAGTCGGAGAAGTTGAAGAAATCTAAGTCCTGTGACATGCGCGAGATTACCATTGAATGAAAAAAGATCGCGCGAGACATGTTATGCGCGAGTCGGAGAAGCTGAAGAAATCTAAGTCCTGTGACATGCGCAGGATTACCAGTGAATGAGATCGCGCAAGACATGTGATCAGATACGTCATCTGGTCACATGATAACAACAAAGAGTAAAAGGAGAACCGGATTGGTTTACAAATCACGCGATATGGGAGACTATGATGTGGCGCTTCTCTATTGGAGGGGGACGGTACGGAAATGAGGAGGATACGAGGTTATATTAATTAGTGATGGGCGTCCGGAGCTCAGTAGCCTCGCAACCCTCGACAAAGCGGATTCATCCGCAAAACGTCAGGGAGGTTTTGACTGTGTTTTAACCAGCGGCAGATCTTGCATCATAATAGGACTGGCAGTCTATGGTTAGGTGATGCAGATACCGTAGCACACCAATCATATTTACAATATAGGCACCATAGCTCCAGTGATACCTAATACAGTAGGGGGTTAATACAATATCCCCACTGAAAGTACAGTACTGCATCGCTGATAATTTTAATACGTGTGAAGGGGTTATAAGAATTTTAATATTAATTCAATAAAAGTTGGTTTTAGGGGAGGGTATCTAGTAAGGGCTTATCCCCGAGAGGGGGCAACCCCTTAAAGGTTGATTAGTAGTCTATTACCCTGAGACCCTCAGGGACACATTTTTGTTTGTTTTGCAAATATGAAGTAGACATATTGTATTTGTGAATCAAAATATAATTGATTGGGAATGTCTATTTTCCTTACAATTTTCCTTATTTTTTCAAAGTTTGAAAATTTTTCTATTTTTTCATAAAATTTTGGAATTTTTCACCAAGAAATTATGCAAGTATCGACAAAATTTTGCCACTAACATAAAGTAGAATATGTCACGAAAAAACTTTCTCAGAATCAGAATGAAAGGTAAAAGCATCCCAGAGTTATTAATGCTTAAAGTGAAAGTGGTCAGATGTGCAAAAAATGGCCTGGTCCTACAGTGAAAATTGGCCTGGTCCTTAAGGGGTTAAAGCAAGGGTCTCAAACTGGTGGCCCTCCAGATGTTGCAAAACTTCAACTCCCAGCATGCCCAGACAGCCGTTATCTGCAGCCAACTGTTGTCCGGGCATGTCCAGACATGCTGGGAGTTGAAGTTTTTCAACATCTGGAGGGCCAACAGTTTGAGACTTCTGTCTTAGGCTGGGTTCACACTACGTTTTTCAACTAAGGTTCCCGCATACGTTTTCTATCAAAAACCGTATGGGGAAAAAAACGGATGGAACAGTATGGGAAAAAGTAAACCGTATGGGTTTTTAAACAGTATACTGTTTTTAAAAGTGCATACTGTTCCGTCCGTTTTTGTAGAAAAAAACCCATACGTTTTTGAAAATTTTGTCCATTTTTAATGGGAGGGGTCTTGGGTGGGGACTTTAGGATTCAAATGCGATAACATGGACGTCAATGGGAAACGCACATGTATACGGTTCCATACGGGAAAAACGTATACGTTTTTACTTTGCACATGCGCATTTGAATCCTAAAGTCCCCACCCAAGACCCCTCCCATTAAAAATGGACAAAATTTTCAAAAACGTATGGGTTTTTTTCTACAAAAACGGACGGAACAGTATGCACTTTTAAAAACAGTATACTGTTTAAAAACCCATACGGTTTACTTTTTCCCCATACTGTTCCATCCGTTTTTTTTCCCCATACGGTTTTTGATAGAAAACGTATGCGGGAACCTTAGTTGAAAAACGTAGTGTGAACCCAGCCTTAGGCTGGGTTCACACTACGTTTTTGCCATACTGTTTTCAATCCATTTTTCTAAAGAAAACCTTATGGCAAAAAAACGGATGGAACAGTATGGAAAAAAGTAAACCGTATGCGTTTTTAAACAGTATACTGTTTTTAAAAGTGCATACAGTTCCTTCAGTTTTTATTTTTTTAAAAACCCATACGTTTTTGAAAATTTTGTCCATTTTTAATGGGAGGGGTCTTGGGTGGGGACTTTAGGATTCAAATGCGCATGTGCAAAGTAAAAAGGTAGACGTTTTTCCCGTATGGAACCGTATACATGTGCGTTTCCCATTGACGTCCATGTTAAAAAATAACGTATGAGGTTGCAGTACGGTTTTTAAACCGGAGTCAAAACCGTGGTTGACCACGATTTTGTCTCCGGTTTAAAAACCGTACTGCAACCGCATACGTTTTTTTTTTACATGGACGTCAATGGGAAACGCACATGTATACGGTTCCATATGGGAAAAATGTATACGTTTTTACTTTGCACATGCGCATTTAAATCCTAAAGTCCCCACCCAAGACCCCTCCCATTAAAAATGGACAAAATTTTCAAAAACTTATGGGTTTTTTTAAATAAAAACTGACGGAACTGTATGCACTTTTAAAAACAGTATACTGTTTAAAAACGCATACGGTTTACTTTTTTCCATACTGTTCCATCAGTTTTTTTTGCCATACGGTTTTCTTAAGAAAAACGGATTGAAAACAGTATGGCAAAAACGTAGTGTGAACCCAGCCTAAGAGGGTTTTCTGAAGTGCCCCTCCCACCCCCAAAGGTTTGAGACATGTTAGACATGTTTCTACAGATTTTGTGTAGAAGTAATTTGGAACTTTTAAACTTTTGTTTTAGAAATATTTTTTTTTATTTTTCTATGTGACTGTGGATCAGCTGTAGTGATTTCCCATGCACAGGAGCAGCTTCAAGTCCAACAGCTGCATCTAAGATGGTGAGCAGATCATTTTACATGCATAAATGCTTTTTTTTGTTTTTTGTTCTGACACACAAGCAAAATAAGCGTGATGTTGATAAACTAAACATACACTGCTCAAAAAAAAATAAAGGGAACACTTAAACAACACAATGTAACTACAAGTCAATCACACTTCTGTAATCACACTGTCCACTCAGGAAGCAACACTGATTGACAATCAATTTCACATGCTGTTGTGCAAATGGAACAGACAACAGGTGGAAATTATAGGCAATTAACAAGACACCCCCCAATAAAGGAGTGGTTCTGCAGGTGGTGACCACAGACCACTTCTCAGTTCCTATGCTTCCTGGCTGATGTTTTGGGCACTTTTGAATTCTGGCGGTGCTTTCACTCTAGTGGTAGCATGAGACGGAATCTACAACACACACAAGTGGCTCAGGTAGTGCAGCTCATCCAGGATGGCACATCAATGCAAGCTGTGGCAAGAAGGTTTGTTGTATCTGTCAGTGTAGTGTCCAGAGCATGGAGGCGCTACCAGGAGACAGGCCAGTACATCAGTAGAGGTGGAGGAGGCCATAGGAGGGCAACAACCCAGCAACAGGACTGCTACCTCCGCCTTTGTGCAAGGAGGAGCACTGCCAGAGCCCTGCAAAATGACCTCCTGCAGGTCACAAATATGCATGCGTCCACTCAAACAGTCAGAAACAGACTCCTTGAGGGTGGTATGAGGGCCCAACGTCCACAGGTGGGGGTTGTTCTTACAGCCCAACACTGTGCAGGACGTTTGGCATTTGCCAGAGAACACCAAAATTGGCAAATTCACCACTGGCGCACAGTGCTCTTCACAGATGAAAGCAGGTTCACACTGAGCACATGTAACAGACTTGACAGAGTCTGGAGACGTCGTGGAGAACGTTCTGCTGCCTGCAACATCCCTCAGCATGGCCGGTTTGGCGGTGGGTCAGTAAGGGTGTGGTGTGGCATTTCTTTAGGGGGTCGCACAGCCTTCCATGTGCTTGCCAGAGGTAGCCTGACTGCCATTAGGTACCGAGATGAGATCCTCAGACCCCTTGTGAGACCATATGCTGGAGCGGTTGGCCCTCAGTTCCTCCTAATGCAAGACAATGCTAGACCTCAAGTGGCTGGAGTGTATCAGCAGTTCCTGCAAGAGGAAGGCATTGATGCTATGGGCTGGCCCACCCGTTCCCCATCCGATTGAGCACATCTGGGACATCATGTCTCGCTCCATCCACCAACGCCACGTTGCACCACAGACTGTCCAGGACTTGGCAGATGCTTTAGTCCAGGTCTGGGAGGACATCCCTCAGGAGACCATCTGCCACCTCATCAGGAGCATGCCCAGGTGTTGTAGGAAGGTCATACAGGCATGTGGAGGCCACACACACAATGAGCTTCATTTTTACTTGTTTTAAGGACATTACATCAAAGTTGGATCAGCCTGTAGTGTGGTTTTCCACTTTGATTTTGAGTGTGACTCCATGTCCAGACCTCCATTGGTTGATAAATTTGATTTCCATTGATAATTTTTGTGTGTTTCTTTTCAGCACATTCAACTATGTAAAGACGAAAGTATTTCATACGATTAGTTCATTCATTCAGATCTAGGATGTGTTATCTTAGTGTTCCCTTTATTTTTTGGGCAGTATATTAACTGTTTCTGTGATATATTTTTTTCATGTGTTTTCATGTCAACATGTATAGATTAATATTTACAAAAACTATGCAGCCTTTGACCTATACCATACGTGCCAGGCCAGAAGTTTTTATGACCTTGTCACAACAGCTGTCTTACAGTATAGTGTTAGGGCTATATATACACTTATATATGCGCACATACTCGTCCTCTTGCATGCCAAGATTGGAACGCTGCAAGACGAAGGCTGTCAAACATACTGACATGAACACATTATGCACAGCTCTTTACAATCTGTGACCAGTAATTTCACGTCAGTAAACAACCCCAGAGCCATAGAACTTCATAAGTACATAGCTTTGAAGAACTTCAATCTGTTCTCTTTTTGTCCTGCATGAGGCCGGTTGTGACTCTTCTTCTGGATCAGTGTGGTAAGTGTGTGCACAATTTACTCACATTTCTGCCATACTAAACTAACACTTCATGCATGGATTTCATGCTATTGGATTCGGAAGATATTTGCGTGCCTTACTTAATCTGTTGTCACTCTAGCTAAAAAGTTGGCTATATCCGTCTATATCCGTCTGTAATGAGGCTGATGTGAAGTTCTTGTCACATGGCTATGGCGCCTTATCTTCCACAACACTGTAGCAGTAAGAGCTGCACTACATAAGTTTATATTAGACACAAGATAGTTATTTTAGAAATTCATTCATTTTTGGTGCAATTTTTTTAATTTATAATTTTACAATGGCTAAATGCTGTTGCAGTTAGTATGAAAAACATGAACTTCTTAATGTACAATGTGCTTAATGTACAATGTGCTAAAATTTTTAAACATATATCTATATATTTTTAAATTGACATTTTATGCACCGTGATCTGTAGTTTCTAATGGAAAATTTTTGTATTAATAGGACTTTTTACTCCATTGTTTTAGAGATGTAATAAAAAAAAAAAAAAAAAAAAAAGAAATTCTTCGGTTTGGTATTTTTTTTTTTTACATCTACGCCATTCACCATTAGGGATACATTATGTTATATTTTCATAGTTCCGCAAGCTAGGATACTAAATATATTTATATTTCTAATGGTTACATATTTTGTATATTAAAAATGGGTAAAGGGGATGATTACATTTTTAGTATAGAAGGGGTATATATATATATATATATATATATATATATATATATAACTGTGTAAAATCTTTTATTAGATTTATTTATTTATTTTTACACTTTATTAGTCTCCTTGATCTCCCTGAAGTGTGCACCATCAATGACCACTATGAGCCGTCAGTATTTCTAAAGGGAATGTGTAACCTGTATTAACCTGTTGGTACAGGCTTGT
The DNA here is from genome assembly GCF_029499605.1 of Hyla sarda. NCBI lineage: Eukaryota > Metazoa > Chordata > Amphibia > Anura > Hylidae > Hyla > Hyla sarda. The sequence goes on from NC_079190.1 coordinate 291,556,513, forward strand.
AGTGCAGGTGACACTGATGAAAATTATACTTACTATGGGCTGATCCGTGGTCCTGTTTGCTCTTTATTCTCCTTTGAAGTTAAAGATATTCAGCAGGCCAGGTGCAAGGGTGGCACTCCAGGAGCACACTGATGTCACAGCTGCTGCTTCTTCAAACCTGCTCGCAGAAGGAGGGAGTACGGAAGCCATGTTGTCAGCGTGATCTTGGAGCACCTCCAACGCAACAGGCAGGGGCGTAGCTATAGAGGTAGCAGAGTTAGCAGTCACAACGGGGCACCGGGTGCCTAAGGGGGCACCAGGTGCCTAAGGGGGCACCAAAGCTCATCTGCCCCATAAGAGAGCAGTACAGTAATTGGCATATAGGGCCCTGATGCTACACCTCTGGCAACAGGCCTGCTGAACATTATCAACCGAATAAGGAGGATAATGGGCAAACGGGACCACGGATCGATAAGTATTATTTTTGGGTGACACTGATGACAGATTCCCTTTGAAGGGATTATCCAGTAGAGGGGGGTGAGGGAGGTTAAAAGAATGCCCATTGTGCATTATATAAAACAAAAACATTTACTTATCTACATTGCTTCAGTGGTACCTCGGGTGTCCCACTTTGGTCCCCGGCTGCGATCCTCTTGCTGTGAGAAAACATGATGCTTGGGCCCAGAGTGATGTAGGGCCCAGAGTGTCATACTGCTGTTCTGCCAATCACTGGACGAGGTGGGACGAGCTGCTGAATGCTACAGAGGAAATTCTTTTCTTTTTGGAACACAGAGCTCTCTGCTGACATCATGACCACAGTGCTCTCTGCTGATATCTCTGTCCATTTTAAGAACTGTCGAGGGTAGAAGAAAATCCCCATAGCAAACATATGCTGCTCTGGACAGTTCCTAAAATGGACATGGATGTCAGCAGAGAGCACTGTGGTCATGATGTCAGCATAGAGCTCTGTGTTCCAAAAAGAAAAGAATTTCCTCTGTAGTATTCAGCAGCTAATAAGTACAGGAAGGATTAGGATTTTTTAATAGAAGTAATTTACAAATCTGTTTAACTTTCTGGCTACAGTTTAAAAAAAAAAAAAAAAAAGTTTTCCACCGGAGTACCCATTTAAAATGTAAGTGTCCCTGCATGTATATATGTGTGTGTGGATATATATGTATGTGTGTAAATCTGTGTTGTCTAGGTAATGTGCATGTGTATGAATTAATGAAGTCAATGTGTGTGTGTGTGTATCTAAATCAGGGGGACTACAATCATATGCCTCCAGCTGTTGCAAAACTACAACTCCCAGCATGCCTGCACAGCCAAATGATGTGTGGGCATTCTGGGAGTGGTAGTTTTGCAGAACACAGCCTGCTGCAACACTGCTGTAAATCTGGGTTTTACCAATCATATGCCTCCAGCTGTTGCAAAACTACAACTCAAAGGATGTGTGGGCATGCTGGGAGCTGTAGTTTTGCAAAAGCTGTAAGCACACAGTGTGTGTGTATAGTATAAAACCAGAAAGGAAAGGGTTACAGATGCTCACTCCTGAGAGCAGTGACTGAGGAGAGTGAGGGAGGGGGAGTGGTTATCACCTGAGGAGAAGAAAGGGACCCGCCCCCCTGCTTCTGGTTGACAACATTAAGGTTATTCAGAAATAAAGGTAATTCTGAGAGAAATATAGGTCATAGACACATAAAAATGATATGTACATGATCAGGATGAGATACTGAGCAACAGTTTTTTTTTTTTTTTTTTTTGGTGATCTGACAGGTACACTTTAACTAAAACCAAGAATGGATCTGACCTAACAATATACTATACATGAACCCAGCCTAACATGGTACGATTTGCTTTTGCTTGTATTAAACTATGCAGAAGTGTAACCAAGACTAGATCATACCAGATTTTCATGCAATAAATGTTTTCACGACACAAATGTAACATGCAATTTGTCAAAAATTTATGGCAACAAGTTTGAGCACATATTAGCATGGGCCCCTATGAGTTCTATTAAAGCCTGGATAAAAAATGTATACAGTTGGGTAATGACCCAAACATAGTCACTAGTTGACTGCCTGCAGACATTTAGTAAAGTCAATAAGGCCTGTGCGTGCACCAGTGCCATAACTAGAGAGGTCGCAAGGGTCGCAATCGTGACCGGACCCCGTAGCCCTGGGGCACTGAGCGGTGCGCGGCCGTACAGATACGGTGGCCGCGTAATGACGTTCCCAAAATCACAGCAAGGGTGCGTCACTACGCTCTACATCATTACGAGTCCACCTTTTCTGTATGGCCGCGCACCGATCGTTATCTGGGGGAGAAGCCTCTGCCCGGCTGTGAAAGGTATCTCAACTCCAATGCGAATGGACTGGGAACACCGAGTTGGAGCAATGAAAAAAAGCCAGAGGCGGTACAACTTTAGCCTTTGCCTCTGACTCCTACAGCAGCAGCAGCATGGTCCTCGATGAAATGTGGTGCACTGCTGGAAGCTGCCACATGGTAAGTGAAGGGGACTGTCTACTGGAAGGGAGGGGGGGGTTCTAATATCTAAGGGGACTCCCTGACTACTGGGAGGGGGTTCTAATCTGAGGGTACTAATATCCCCACCCCCCCTCCCCCCAGAGATTTGGGGTCCAGAGAAGGGGGGGGGGGAAATAATATGGGATTTGGGGTCCAGTGGGGGGGGGGGATGATATGAGATTTGGGGTCCAGTCAGGTGGCAGGATTATATGAGATTTGTGGTCCAGTGGGGGGGGGGGGGGGTGGATGATGATATTTGGGGTCCAGAGGAGGGGGGGGGATTTGGGGTCTGGAGGCAGCATGTGTATGAATGATGTGTGTGCATGTACTGTATGTATGATGTATAATTGATAATGTTGTATAAGCAAGATGTATGTATGATGTGTGTAAGCGAGAAGGATATATGTATGATGTGTGGACATGTATTATGCTGGGGAATCTGGAGGCAGCAGGTGTATGTATGATATGTTTATGTATGATGTATGTGTATGTATGATGTGTATGTATTATGCATGTGTGGGGGGTCCAGAGGCGGCATGTGTATGAATGATGTATGAATGATGTGTGTGTATAAATGATAGATGTGTGTAAGCAAGATGTATATGTATGATGTGTGGAGATGTGTGTAAGATAGAAGGATGTATGTATGATGTGTGGAGATGAATTATGAAGAGAGATCTGGAGGCGGCGGGTGTATGTATTATGTATGTGTATGTATGTAGTGGTGGGCGGTATACCGGTTCATACCGAATACCGAAATTTTTGTCCTGCACGATATAAATGTTTCCCATACCGCAATACCGGTTGGGCCCCTCCCCCTCGGGAATGAATTAATTAATTATCAGCCCAGCGCTGCGCTGTCCTCATCGGGGAACTAATCACATGTCACCCACAAGCACTGCCCTCCTTGTCCTCCTGTTTGTTGTAGGCCGCTGGCGCTGGAACTCTGTACTGTACGCTGTATCCCTATGCCCGGGCTGCAAAAGATAAACAAAATAAACTTTAACTCACCTTCATCCGTTGGAGAGCCGTCAGCCTATCACCAACTGCAGCGATGTTCCTTCTCGGCCGGTGATAGGTTGAGAACACTGTCATGTAAGAAGCCGCTGATAGGCTGATGGCTCTCCGACGTTCCCGTCCTCAGGAAGCAGGTGAGGCCGGTACCGGAACAAACGGGAGGTGAGTTAAAGTTTATATTGTTTACCTTTTGCAGCCCGTGCATAGGGATACAGCGTACAATACAGAGTTCCAGCGCCGGTGGCCCGCAACAAACAGGAGGATGAGGAGGGCAGCGCTTGCAGGTGACAGGTGATTAGTTCCCTGATGGGGACAGCGCAGCGCTGGGCTGATAATTATTTGGGGGGGAAGCAGATCAGCGCTCGCGGGTCACATGATTTGGGGGGGGGGAGAAATACCGTTATATACCATGGAACCGCCATAAGTTACAAAAATACTGTGATACACATTTTTGGTCATACTGCCCAGCTCTATATGTATGTATGTATTATGCATGTGTTGGGGGGGGGGGGTCCGGAGGTGGCGTGTGTAGGAATGATGTGTGTATGTACTGTATGTATGATGTATGTATGAATGATGTGTGTGTATGTATGATAGATGTGTGTAAGCAAGATGTATGTATGTATGATGTTTGGGAGGGTACAGCGTATAGCATGGTTATTTTTGAGGGTTTATATTCAGGGGCACAGTGTGTGGCAGTATTATATTCAGGGGCACAGTGTGTGGCAGTATTATATTCAGGGGCACAGTGTGTGGCAGTATTATATTCAAGGGGCACAGTGTGTGGCAGTATTATATTCAGTGGTACAGTGTGTGGCAGTATTATATTCAGGGGCACAGTGTGTGGCAGGATTATATTCAGGGGTACAGTGTGTGGCAGTATTATATTCAGGGGGAACAGTAGGTGGCAGTATTATATTCAGGGGGAACAGTTGGTGGCAGTGTTATATTCAGGGGGAACAGTAGGTGGCAGTATTATATTCAGGGGGAACAGTTGGTGGCAGTATTATATTCAGGGGGAACAGTAGGTGGCAGTATTATATTCAGGGGGAACAGTAGGTGGCAGTATTATATTCCGGGGGAACAGTAGGTGGCAGCATTACATTCAGGGGGAACAGTAGGTGGCAGTATTATATTCAGGGGCAAAAGTAGGTGGCAGTATTATATTCAGGGGGAACAGTAGGTGGCAGTATTATATTCAGGGGGGTACAGTAGGTGGCAGTATTATATGAAGGAGGTACAGTGGATGGTAGTTTTATATTCAGGGGTACAGTGGGTGGCAGTATTATATGCAGGAGGTACAGTGGGTGGTAATTTTGTATCAAGGGGATAAAGTGGGTGGCAGTATTATATTCAGGGGGTACAGTATTTAGCAGAATAATAATGATTATTGTCTTCATACAGAGGAAAAGGATCTACTGACAAAGTAAGGAGCCTATGATGTCCGGGTGTCAGACTCTGCAGAGAAGATGGAGCTAGAAGACATCCTGACGTCTGGACCAGATGAAGAAGAAAAGAAAAGACAACAGAGAAGACATCGCTCAGGTCAGTGATATCATTGTGTTTTCTCCTGACTGTCCCATCAGAGCTGGAGTAACTTGTAAGTTCCGCAGTGATGATGGGTGACGCTGTACCCTAATCTATGGCTCTCCAGCTGTTGAAAAACTACAACTTCTATAATGCCTGAGGCTTTCCAGACATGAGGGGAGTTATAGCTTTACAACAGCTGATTGGGTGATTGGTGGGGGTCCCAGAAGTTGGACCCCCACCAGAAAAATGGTCTGCTTATTCTTAAATGTCTGTTTTGTCTGTCTGGCCCTGCTTGTTAGTCACTTATATAGTTGTGTATTCTCCTGACTGTGTCCCATCAATGCTGTAGTCACTGATATCTTTGTGAAGCCGAGTAAGGGGTCGTCCGGGATTGGGGAAGAGGGTCGTCAGATGGTAGGGGGGCCCAGGGCAATTTTTCGCACCGGCACCCTGTGACGCCCCTGGCGTGCACATAAATGTAATGTATATCCAGCCTAAAAGGATACAGTATTTCAGGATGTCATAATCCCCCCCCCAAAAAAAATACCAAGAAATTCAATACATTTTTATCTCCAATAAAGTATTAGTAGTTCATATAAATGGAGATAGCACCTGCTCTTCTGAAAAACTCCCTAGGAAATATTTACAACAGGAAACTCTGAAGTTTGCTCTTGTTTTGCCTTAAAGGTAGACTTATGTTTCACTTGTTATATTAACATACCTCTAGCATCTTTTAGCAATCAAAATAAATTCTCATTGGAATAAATAAAATATACAATACAAAAATTCTATCTGTATTTATAGGAACCATTTCCATAAGTGGTAATGGGATCAGGTGTGACCAATAATGATGCTACCAGAGTTGTAGCTACATAAGTGTTGTATGCCATATGTATGTTGTGAAAACATGTATAATATGTGTCATTCACATTATTTATAGTTCCCATTTT